>NC_035449.2:41880893-42132424 GCF_002127325.2 Helianthus annuus
ATTTTCTACTACAAGAGAATTGGTTATTGAATAAATTAACTAAATTAGCAAATGAAGTAATAGAGTAGGGGGGAAGACTTAGCAGCCACTTAAGAGCTGATCCAGTAAGAGTGGATCCAAATCCTTTACATAGGCATGCTTCTTTCAGTTTTTCTGGGATAGGATTGATCTCCATCCTCTCCCTGTATTGTGCTATGTGCTCTTCTGGATCCGTTGTACCATCATACAGCTTCATAGTAGGGATATGGAACCTTTTGGGTACCTCTGCATCACAAATTGGTGGTGCAAAGCGAGATACTTTATGGCTTCCATCTGCAATCTCTGGGATAGGCTTGACTACCCCTGGAACGCTTGAGATCATATCTTTAAGTTTCTGCAATTCCCTGGCCATAGCATGATTGACACCTGTATCCTGCATGAATCCCTGGTTAGTGGTAGGATAATTATTTAAAGTGTTACCTCCCATTGGGTTCAAGTTAGGGAATCCATATTGCTGGGATTCTGGAACAACGGAGGGACCAGTGGAAGCAATGGTCTGCATTGGAATGAAGTCCCCTTGATGGACATCTAGACTTCCTGTTTGCAAACTTTTTAGGGATCCTGGCACCTGGAAGGATCCTGGTATCTGGAAGGATCCTGGTATCTGGGATGATCCTGAAACGAAGGAGGATCCTTGACCCTGGGATGACCCTGGAACAAAGTAGGATCCTTGAAACTGCTGTGCTCCCGGATAGGCTCCCGAATTCATGAGGGATCCCATATGCTGGGGATAGGATCCTGCCGGCTGAAAGTGTGAGCCAGATGCCTGAGTCATTGCTGTCGATCCGAGGTGCAATCCTCTTGATTCTCCCATAATTTGCACGTCTGGAATTCCTGATGGCTGAGAAGTAATCATTGGAGTATCAAAGCTCAAAGACTTGGGCATCAGTGGGGAATGATCTTCTGCCGTTTTCTTCTGTCTTTTGAGATCTCCAATTTCCCTGAGGATCCTTTCATTAGTTTCATCCTGCCGCTGCATACGATCCTTCATCTGCAAAATCAAAGTAAATACATCACTAGTACTGGGAATATAAGAATTCATAGCAGAAGGAGATGGAGTTTTAGAATTAGTAGGAGTTTGTCTCTTCTCAGCATTCTTCTGGGATCCTGCCGGTGGTGGAGGCAGAATGTTCTGGGACGAGGTGACTGCAGACATTGCCGTGGACATGTTTTTCAATGATGAAGCCATGTAATTCTATGAAATGATTTCGAACAAAAGGTTTTCTTATGAATGAAGCACCAATTGCCCCACGGTGGGCGCCAAACTGTTTTGGTCAAAAATCACACAAGGATAATGTAACCAAACTTTATGTAAACGGGGTATGATGCTTGGTTAATTAAATAAGTAAAGGATCACTTCTATGAGAGATATGCAAAGACACAATGATTTATACGAGGAAAAAGCCCTTGATCAATGTATGATCTCCGGCATAAAAAACCTCGGGTGATGGCAACTACCGATCACCAACTTCAATATAAGAAAAATATAGTTACAACTTCGGATGATAATGAGCTGAGTACAAGGATCACTATAGTTTCGAGTGTCTATGCGTGTGAGAGTTGTGTTGTGTGTTCTTCCGAATGAGGAAGAGTGTTATATATACAAGTGTAGGTGACCTATTTTAGGTAAAAAGACTAATAATCAGCTCATTACCCCTTTAGAAATAAAAGACAATCTAGCCTAAATTGCCGCCCTTAAATCAAGCTAAGTTTCCATATCCTTTGCAACGTCTATCTTTGATTAAGCTTGTGCTATAATTGTGAAGACGCGTCCCTTGATTATGATGCTAAGAGCGTATCCTGCCAGATGTTCCTGCAAAATAATGTTGTATTACACGAAGGTAACTATTAGCATGAGGATCCTTTCAATGGTCCATGATCCTGATCCTGAAGTCCTGCTGAAGATCACTGTCTGCCAAAGAAACAAGGATCACTGGTTAGGATCACGTATAAGGATCACGTATGATAAAAATCCAGCCCTAACAACTATCATGATGAGGATCCTGGATGTTAATGCGATCATCCTCATCAAACGTTATCGTTTTTCCTTCCGAGACACTTGATGTTCGAATAGGTCTTTCTCCATTATCCATTTTAGCTTCCTTTGCATGCCTTTTAGCCGCTGAGAAGGATGTACCACAGATGTCTGATCCTCCGGAAATAAAGTTGATCACTTGTGCGTTTGCTGGAGGGGCTGGAGCTTTTTCAGGGATCCTTTCAGGATCCTGAGTCTTCTGCTTTTTCCTTCCCAACAATTCTTTCAAATGTCCCTTGCTTAGCAGATATCCAATTTCCTTTCTTAATGCGATGCATTCTTCAGTTAGATGCCCAAAATCCTCGTGGTATGCACACCACTTTGACTTGTCTTTAGTCCCGGATGGTTTATCATTCTTTCTGGGCCACCTGGCTTTTTCTCCTAGATTCTGCATTGCAAGGATTAGTTCATGATTGTCAACAGAAAAACAATATTCAGAAATCGGAGGATAATCCTCATCATCCTCTTCTTGGTCAACAGCATGCACGTTCTTGTTGTCATTTCTATGGTAGGATTTGAATTTATTGCTCTTGAAGGAGGATCCTTGCTTCTCCTGTTTTGAGGATCCTACTTGTCTCTCCTGGATCCTCTTGTCATCCTCTAACCGGATGAACCTGAGTGCCCGAGTTCTTACTTCATCTAGGTTCCTGCACGGTGTCATAACAAGATCATCATAGAACAATGAATCCTTAAGCAGTCCCATTTTGAAGGCCTCAACAGCCGTGGCCATATCCAAGTTGGGAATGTCCAAGGATTCTTTACTGAATTTAGTTATATAATCCCTTAATGATTCATTATGACTTTGAGTTACCCTATATAAATGACTAGTTAATCTTTCAAATTTTCTACTACAAGAGAATTGATTATTGAACAAATTAACTAAATTAGCAAATGAAGTGATAGAGTAAGGGGGAAGACTTAGCAGCCATTTAAGAGCTGATCCAGTAAGGGTGGATCCAAATCCTTTACATAGGCATGCTTCCTTTAACTTTTCTGGATTGGATTGATCTCCATCCTCTCCCTGTATTGTGCTATGTGCTCCTCAGGATCCGTTGTACCATCATACAGCTTCATAGTAGGGATATGGAACCTTTTGGGTACCTCTGCATCACAAATTGGTGGTGCAAAACGAGATACCTTATGGCTTCCATCTGCAATCTCCGGGATAGGCTTGACTACCCCTGGAACACTTGAGATCATATCCTTCAGCTTCTGTAACTCCCTGGCCATAGCATGATTGATACCTGTATCCTGCACGAATCCATGGTTAGTGGTAAGATAATTATTTAAGTTGTTACCTCCCATCGGGTTCAAGTTAGGAACATTGGGTGTGAATCCATATTGCTGGGATTCTGGGATAATGGATGGACCAGTGGAAGCAATGGTCTGCATTGGAATAAAATCTCCTTGATGGACATCTAGGCTTCCTGTTTGCAAATTCTTCAAGGATCCTGTTATCTGTAGGGATTCCTGAATCTGGGATGATCCTGGGACGAAGGAGGATCCTTGAACCTTGGATGATCCTGGGACAAAGGAAGATCCTAAGCTCATGAAGGATCCCAAATGCTGGGCGTAGGATCCCGCCGGTTGGAAATATGATCCTGATGCCTGAGTCATTGTTGCTGGGCTGAAATGCACTCCTCTTGATCCACCCATATATTGAATATCTGGGACCTCTGATGGCTGAGAAGTAATTATTGGAGTATCAAAATTCAAAGATTTGGGCATTAGTGGGGAATGATCCTCTGCCGTTTTCTTTTGCCTTTTGAGATCTCCGATTTCTCTGAGGATCCTGTCATTAGTTTCATCCTGCTGCTGCATACGATCCCTCATCTGCAAAATCAAAGTAAATATATCACTAGTACTGGGAACAGAAGAAGTTAGAGCAGAAGATGATGGTTTAGAGGAGATAGAAGTTGGTCTCTTCTCAGTATTTTTCTGAGATCCAGCTGGTGGTGGAGGCAAAGGTGGTTTGCCAGTAGATGAATTGACTGCCGACATCGCTGTGGATGTATTCTTCAATGATGAAGCCATGTAACTCTTTGAAATGATTTCGAACAGAAAGTTTTCTTATGAATGAAGCACCAATTGCCCCACGGTGGGCGCCAAACTGTTTTGGTCAAAAATCACACAAGGATAATGCAACCAAACTCTAAGTAAACGGGGAATGATGCTTGGTTTGTTGAAAAAGTAAAGGATCACTTTAGTAAGAAATATGCAAGTGACACAAGGATTTATACGAGGAAAAAGCCCTTGATCAATGTATGATCTCCGGCATAAAAAACCTCGGGTGATGGCAAATACCGATCACCAAACTTCAATATAACAAAAAATGGTTACAACTTCGGATGAGCTGAGTACAAGGATCACTATAGTATCGAGTGTCTAAGCGTGTGAGAAATGTGTTGTGTGTCTTCCGAATGGGGAAGAGTGTTATATATACAAGTGTGAGTGACCTATTTTAGGTAAATAGACTAACAATCAGCTCATTACCCCTTTAGAAATAAAAGTAAATCTAGCCTATATTATCGCCCTTAAATCATGCCGAGTTTCCATATCCTCTACAACGTTCATCTCTGATTAAGCATATGCCAAAGTTGTAAAGACGCGTCCCTTGTTTGTGATGCTAAGAGTGGATCCTGCTAGACGTTCCTGCAAGATAACATTAAATTTAATGAAAGCAACTGTTAGCATGAGGATCCCTATGATGATCCGTGATCCTGATCCTGGAACTCTGCTGAGGATCACTATCTGCCAAAGAAACAAGGATCACTGGTTAGGATCATATGTAAGGATCTTGTGTTATAAAAATTCAGCCCTAACAAGATATCACACCAAGATCCTCCGTGCTTGTAGGATTTAGTGGCGAAACTAAGAAAACCCTGGGGGACATCAAACTTCCAATTTGTGTGGAAGGATTACATAATTATCAAAAATTTTGTGTTATTGACTGTTTGTCTTGTTGTAATGTTATCCTTGGCAGGCCCTGGATACACGATATGAAGGCAGTCCCATCCACCTACCATCAGTGTGTGAAGCTCCCTAGCCCATGGGGAATAATCAAGATCGATAGTGATCAACAGGATTCTAAGGATTGTTACACCTCATCAATGAAACCGGCCTCAAAATCAAGGGAGCAATAGCAATTAAAGTATCCTCCAAGGGGTGTCTTGGAGGCAAGAGAGCAGGATGTGGACGAAATCCTCTTGGATCCTGATGATCCTGAATCCAAGATCTACATCGGATCAGGGATCCTTGATAAAATGAAAGAAGACATAGTATCCTTTCTCAAAAGAAGAAAATCTACCTTTGCATGGAAACATGAGGATATGACAGGTATATCTAAGGATATTATCACTCATAAACTTGGCATTGACAGGTCAGTAAAACCGATCCATCAAAAAAGGAGGAAGTTTGCACTAGAAAGAAATGCCATTATACAGGAAGAGGTAGAAAGATTATTACGAGCAGGTATGATCAGAGAAGTAAAGTATCCAAAATGGCTGGCCAATGTGGTTGTTGTTCAAAAGAAAAATGGAAAGTGGAGGGTATGTGTCGATTTCACCGATTTGAATAAGGCATGTCCCAAGGATCCTTTTCCATTACCCCACATTGACTCCATGGTGGATGCAACGGCGGGTCATGAACTGTTAACCTTTATGGATCCATCATCTGGATTCCAACAAATTCAGATGGAACCATCTGACCAAGAGGATACGGCTTTTATGATCCCAACCGGTTTATATTGTTATATTGCTATGCCTTTTGGATTTAGAAATGCAGGTGCAACATATCAAAGGCTGGTGAATATGATGTTCAAAAATCAAATTGGACAAACTATGGATGTGTACATAGACGATATGGTGGTGAAATCCAAAAAAGCTGAGGATCACCAAAGGGACTTGGAGGAAGCATTTGATATCCTTGATAATTATAACATGAAGCTTAATCCTTCAAAATGTCACTTTGGTGTTAAAGCAGGTAAATTCTTAGGATATATGGTAACCCAGAGGGGCATTGAAGCAAGCCCGGAACAAATCAAAGCGTTGGTGAATATCAAATCCCCTGCCAACGCTAAGGATGTGCAAAGGCTAACAGGCAGGATAGCAGCTCTAAACAGATTCATATCCAAATCCTCAGAAAAGTGTAAAGAATTCTATGATATCCTAAGAAAGAACAAGAAATTCGAATGGACTGAAAAGCATGAGAATGCTTTACAAGCCCTAAAAGAATACATGTCCTCAGCCCAGCATTGATGAAACCAGAAAAAGGAGATGTGTTATCCTTATACCTTGCGGTATCCTCAAAAGCAGTAAGTGCAGTACTTGTTAAGGATCATGAAGGTACACAATATCCTGTCTATTATGTAAGTAAGAGTTTACTTGATGCTGAATCCAGGTATTCACACCTTGAAAAACTTATCCTTGCACTGATTATGGCATCTACTAAACTAAGACATTATTTTGAAACTCATGTTATTGTTGTTAGAACCAATTTCCCAATTAAGAATGTCCTCAGGAAACCAGAGATGTCCGGAAGAATGGCTAAGTGGGCAGTAAAGCTTAGTGCCCATGATATAAGATATGAGCCCAGAACAACCATCAAATCCCAAGCATTAGCAGACTTTGTGGCTGATTTCAGTAGTGATTTACAAAAGGAAGCCGAATTGGAAGTCCAGCAGCTGGATGAAACTAACGATCCTTGGATACTACATACTGACGGATCCTCAAATGTTAAAGGCACGGGGCTTGGTATACTACTAAAATCGCCACATGGGGACATAATACCCCATTCCATAGCTTGTGAGTTCCAAGCCACTAATAATGAGGCTGAATATGAAGCCTTAATCGCTGGTTTGCAAATTGCTAAACATATGGGGATCAGGTATCTTGAGGTATACGTGGATTCATTGTTAATCACTAATCACTTTAATGGATCCTATGCTGTTAAAGGTGAAAAACTAACCAAATATTTAGAGATAGTCAAAGAATTGGCACTCTCCTTTGTTTCTTTCAGTTTAACACAAGTACCAAGGGAGGAAAATACAGAAGCTGATGCATTGGCCAATCTAGGATCATCTTTGAAGATCCCAGAGGATATAAGTATCCCCATCATCCATATCCTGGCTCCTGCTATTGAAAATCAGGTGGCCATGGAAATAGAAGAAGATACTGCAATGATCCCTAGTGAGGATACTCAATCTTGTTCAGGATCATGGATCTCACCAATCATGAGATACTTACAACACGGGGAGATTCCTATGGGAGAAAATCCTAGGGCTTTCAGAATTAAGGTATCTCAATTCACAATCTTAAATAATATGTTATATAAGCGATCTCTTGCAGGACCGTATTTAAGATGTATCGAGGATCCTGAAGTTCAAGAAGTATTAAAAGACTTCCATGAAGGAGATTGTGGAAACCACACTGGGGGCAGGGTATTGTTCTCAAGGATCTTAAGGACAGGATACTACTGGCCAACTATGAAAAGGGATGCTGTGGAGTATGCTAAGAAGTATGATCCTTGTCAAAGACACACCAATATCCTTCATCAGCCGGCTGAATTTCTTCATCCTATACCATCCTCTTGGCCATTTATGAGATGGGGGATGGATATAGTTGGCAAGCTCCCTAAGGCACCTGGTGGAAAAGTATTCATGCTTGCTATGACTAACTACTTCTCCAAGTGGATAGAGGCTGAAGCTTTTGCCCAAGTCAGAGAGAAAGAAGTTATATCCTTTATTAAGAGAAACATTATAACTAGATTTGGCATTCCTTCTAAAATTGTAGGTGATAATGGTTCCCAATTTATTGGGAGCAGGACTACTAACTTTTGTGACAGTTGGGGGATTAAGATGATAACATCAACACCAGTCCACCCACAAGCCAATGGTCAAGCAGAATCATCCAACAAGATTGTTAGGGCTGGATTTTTATGACCTATGATCCTTACATGTGATCCTAACAAGTGATCCTTACTTCTTTGGCAGATAGTGATCCTCAGAGGAGCTCCAGGATCAGGATCACGGATCATCCTAAGGATCCTCACACTAACGATTGTTCTCTTTGGATTAAATGTTGTTTTGCAGGAATTACTAGTTGGACTTGGTCTTAGCAACGTAAACAAGGAATCTATCACGCTAATTTTGCACATGCATAATCAAAGATGGACGTTATGAAGAATATGGAAACTCAGCACAATTCAAGGGCGATTATTTAGGCTAAATTTACTTCTATTTCTAAAGGGGTAACGAGCTAGTAGTTAGGTGATTTGCCTAAAATAGAACCACACACACTTGTATAAAAGGCACTCTTGAACATTCGGAAGACACGACACACTTCTCACGTGCTTTAGCATACGATACTATAGTGATCCTTGTACCTAGCTCGTTACCATCCGAAGTTGTAACCATTACTTGTTATATTGAAGTTTGGTGATCGGTAGTTTCCATCACCCGAGGTTTTTTATGCCGGAGATCATTGATCAAGGGCTTTTTCCTCGTATAAATCCTTGTGTCACTTGTGCATTTTACATTTGAGTGATCCTTCACTTTGTTCATCATACCAAGCATCATTCCCCATTTACATAAAGTTTGGTTGCATTATCTTTAAGTGATTTTTGACCAAAACAGTTTGGCGCCCACCGTGGGGCAATTGGTGCTTCATTCATAAGAAAATTTTTTCTGTTGGTGATCATTCCGGAAGTGTTGCATGGCTTCATCGTTGAAGAATACTTCCACAGCAATGTCTGCATTCAATTCATCTAATGGCATTCCACCTTTGCCTCCACCACCAGCTGGATCTCAAAAAAATGCTGAGAAGAGACCAACTCCTATCTCCTCTAAACCATCATCTTCTGCTCTAACTTCTTCTGTTCCCAGTACTAGTGATATATTTACTTTGATTTTGCAGATGAGGGATCGTATGCAGCAGCAGGATGAAACTAATGACAGGATCCTCAAGGAAATCGGAGATCTCAAAAGGCAAAAGAAAACGGCAGAGGATCATTCCCCACTAATGCCCAAATCTTTGAATTTTGATACTCCGATGATTATTTCTCAGCCATCATAGGCCCTAGACATTCAACATATGGGTGGATTAAGAGGAGTGCATTTCGGCCCAGCAGCAATGACTCAGGCATCAGGATCATGTTTCCAACCGGCAGGATCCTACACTCAGCATATGGGATCCTTCATGAGCTTAGGATCCTCCTTTGTTCCAGGATCATCCCAGGTTCAAGGATCCTCCTTTGTTCCAGGATCATCCCAGGTTCAAGGATCCTCCTTTGTTCCAGGATCATCACAGGTTCAAGGATCCTCCTTTGTTCCAGGATCATCCCAGGTTCAAGGATCCCCTCAGATACCAGGATCATTGAAGAATTTGCAAACAGGAAGTCCAGATGTCCATCAAGGAGATTTTATTCCAATGCAAACCATTGCTTCCACTGGTCCCTCCATCATCCCAGAATCCCTGCAACATGGATTCACATCCAATGTTCCTAATTTGAACCCGATGGGAGGTAACACTTTTAATAATTCTTATACCACTAACCATGGATTCATGCAGGATACAGGTATCAATCATGCTATGGCCAGAGAACTACAAAAACTGAAGGATATGATATCAAGTGTTCCAGGGGTAGTAAAACCTATCCCGGAGATTGCAGATGGAAGCCATAAGGTATCTCGTTTTGCACCACCAATCTGTGATGCTGAGATACCCAAAAGATTCCATATCCCTACTATGAAGCTGTATGATGGTACAACGGATCCTGAGGAACACATAGCACAATACAGGGAGAGGATGGAGATCAATCCTATTCCAGAAAGGTTAAAGGAAGCATGCCTGTGCAAGGGATTTGGATCCACTCTTACTGGATCAGCTCTTAAATGGCTGCTAAGTCTTCCCCCATACTCTATTACTTCATTCGCTAATTTAGTTAACTTATTCAATAATCAATTTTCTTGTAGTAGAAAATTTGAACGATTGACTAGCGATTTATATAGGATAACTCAGGGTCATAATGAATCATTAAAGGATTATATAACCAAGTTTAGTAAAGAATCCTTGGATATTCCTAACTTGGATGTGGCCACAGCTGTTGAGGCCTTCAAGATGAGTTTACTTAAGGATTCATTGTTCTATGATGATCTTGTTATGACACCATGCAGGAACCTAGACGAAGTAAGAACTCGGGCACTCAGGTTCATCCAGTTAGAGGATGACAAGAGGATCCAGGAGAGACAAGTAGGATCCTCAAAACAAGAAAAGCAAGGATCCTCTTCCAAAAGCAACAGATTCAAATCCTATAACAGAACTGACAACCAGAACGTGCATGCTGTTGACCAAGAAGAGGATGATGAAGATTATCCTCCAATTTCTGAATACTGTTTTTCCGTTGATAACCATGAACTAATCCTTGCAATGCAGAATCTAGGAGAAAAAGCCAGATGGCCTAGAAAAAATGACAAACCAGCCGGAACTAAAGACAAATTAAGCGTGATTATGTGTTAGAATCGCTATATAAAACGTGTATTATGTATGATTTCGGTTAATTTGATGATTTAAGAAGAAACCCACAACTTTGAAGGAAGGTAGCGACATGGGTGTTCTACCCATGTTCAATCCTTGTTTGAGGTATTTGTTACTAGCTTGAAATGGGTTTGTGATGTTAGTTTGGGGTTAATTGTATGAATGGAATGTGATTTTGAACACTCTCTTGGTGATTGAGAATTTGGAAGTTAATGACTAAACTTGAACTAGATGTAAACTATGCATAGTAGGTTGTACGCACACCAAGTGCTCGATAAAATGACTAGGTGAAGCTAGAAAGTGAAATTGTATGCAAGTGTGAGTTTACATGTATAGAAAGCGATTGTGGTAAAAGTAGTAGCTTACTAACTTGAAAAAAAAAATATGCTTTAGATGGTACTAGTATATAAATTCGGGTTAAAGGTATATGTTGGTCAAATTTATGCATTAGGAGCTTGTACATTGTGTTTGAACGGGTGAGGTTGCTATGTGGTCTACTAATCCCTTAATTACGGTTAAAAGTGAACATGTACTAAATATATATAGCATATAACCTCACTAACTAAGGATGATGCGAGGATTATGCTAAGTTGATTCTTATAAGACATGGTTGTCAAATGTAGCGTTATGAAGATATGAGTATGTAGGCATTAATTATGTGTTATGTGTGATAATGAATTTGGATTTCGAAGATATTAAATATCGCGGTTGACAAATTATGTCGTATGTGTGTTAGAGAAAGTCGATGTTGATAAGAATAGGTAAATATGTGTTAATTTTGATTATCCGATGAATTATGTGCGTTGGAAAGGATATGAAGTTGATTAGATGTTTTAATGCTTGTTAGTAATGACTATGGAAAGTTAAGTATAAACTATGCGAATGATATGATTGTTACATGTACAAATGAGTATGCTAATAAGAGCGTGGTTTCGATGAAATAAAAGTATAGGAATCACGTCGTGACGAACTCAAGCATGAAAGGATAACGGGTCAAGAAGAGGAGAGGAATCGGATACGAGCACGGACGCATAAGGTAAGTGATTTCCGTAATCACTTCTTAGTTCAAGTAAGTAATAAAGTGTTGAAATTAATTAACATGATGTTTGAGGTTAAATATGTAGGAAAGTCTTTCGTCGTAAATGATGGGATTAAAGTTGACCAAAATGCCCTTGATGGGTATTTTGGGCAAACGATCTTAATAAGTAGTTTAGAAACAAGTTATTGATTAGTGTAATGTCTTGGGCAAGTATGGATGTGAAGAGTATGGTCTTGGTATGTCATAAACCATTTAACGCGCAAATACCCTTAACGGGTCAAAACCAAGTATATGAACGATAATGTGTTAAGAGGATGCAAAATGTCTAAGAACTTACTATTTTATGATAGATGTCACTAATATTAATAGGTTCATAAGAGTTTATGGTAAAACAAATAAGTTACGTTGATGAATGCATGAATGGGTCGAATTGTGGGTAAGAGGGTAATAAGCCGATAGCGTGTAAGTTAAGATTTTCCTTAAGGCGGTTATGGGATTTTAAGTTCATTTGATAGATTGTGAATTTACAAACATGTAGGAAGAAACGGGAGGCTAAACGGGTAAACGGTTCAAAAGTTACGCGCGTTTTAGTGCGTACGAACGATGGAATGGAACTGCAGAAAAGTGGTGTTTCAAGGGGGCGTCGCCGACGGGCTCCCACTCCGTCGCTGACGGGCTCCCAAAAACCACCACTTTGGCCGACGGCCTATCTATCTGGATACGGGAAGGTTCGGGCGACGGGTGTTTTAAGAGGCCGTCGCCGACGGGTCCCCACCCCGTCGCCGACGGGCTGTTTAGCCCACTTCTCCGTTTTGCTTAATTTTGTATTTCTAAGTGATCCGTAACGCACCCCGATGATTCGTAAGTTTCTTATGAGCATATAGGGATGCACATATTTAGATAAGCAAGTTTGTGTGTTTGTATGTATTTATATATGTATGTAAAAGTTATGTAAGTAGGTATGTAGGTATATACATATGTAAGTTTGTAACTCCAAGTGTACGTATGTCTAGTTGTAGATAGGGTATGTAAGTATGTACTTGTGTATGTAAGTATGTATAAGGGTATGTATGAGTGTATCTACGTTTGTAGATGTATGGGCGTGTGAGTATGTAAGTACATATATGTGTATGATTTAGACACATTGAGGATTAACGTTATTACTGATGTACTTTGAGAATGATAAGTAATGCAGGTACATACACGACGCCTCGTCAGGAAATGGATACGCAGACGGAATGCTTGAAGTTTGATAAAGAACGAGATGTGAAGCGTATGCGAATGATCATGTTTATACATTGTGTGCTAATGTTTTGAATGTATGTGGTGAATGCAGGGATTGTACGGGGTTGTCTAAGGATGTAAATTTGTTGTACATAAGCTATGATTTATTCTATAATTGAGTCAGTTTGTTGTATTCGATATAAAATAGTTATTTTAAAAGTGAACTTTCAAGTAAGATGTAAGGTTTAAAATGAAAGAAATTTTATGGCATGAACTTCCGCTGCGACTTTCGTTAATTACATGTTAGGGTGTAATAAGTTGGTATCAGAGCCCTGGTTTGAGAGAATCAAGTACAAGAAAGTAAGTACTTGAACTCAAACTTGTGTGCTCTTATGATAAGGAACCCGTACAATCCAAGACTCGATCAAGGCCTAAAGGCAAAAGCAAATGTAAGTATGTATTAGCTTATGTAGTTGAAGGAAATTAATAGTATGTTATGTGAAGGGTAAGCGCAATTGTTTGGAAGGGATGATCCGTGGATGCGGTCTAGGACCGACATCAAGGCAAGTAATAAGGCGAATTGACCCCAGGTACGTAAACCTAACGTGTGGGCATATGAAATGGTATAATTAAGCAAGTGAAAGAAAATTTTTAGCAAAATATAATAACGACATAATAAATAAGTTGAAAAGGTTACACGAGCCGAAACTAAATTCTTCGACATAAGGTGGCAATTACACGAAGGCATGAAACTAGTACGTGGAATGTGTACCTGGCCAGTACACAAGAAACGTATGACGTTCGTGAGACCGTGATAATTATTACAGGTATGTCCGATAGAGTTTGGTAGCAGCTAGGCGTGTGGGTGAAATGGGTAGTAAGACTCTCGGGGGATTGAGAGTACCTTGTAGGAATGAAATATGCGAATGCAATGCTTGAATCCGCGAGACGGATTCAAGGAATGAAAGATAAGAATGATGCAAATCCCTTACGGATTTGGTTATGATGGCGAATGCTATGATAAGCTATGCAAGTCGACCGGTTCAAGTTGAACGAGTCGAGTAAGGATAAGGTACCATCCGTTTAGAACGGGTGGTCGTGAATGCAATAACGAATGTATGAGTTCGACCCGTTATACGGATAGAACGAAAGATTTATGTTGAAAGCAATTAACCCGATGTGACCGGGTCGCAAGTGGTATGCTTAAATCTCATTATGAGAGTATATGCCATTACCCATTTAATTGGGTAATCGAATACGTAAAAGAAATAAAAGTATATAAGCGAATGGAACTAAAACGATGAAATTGTAAGTGAAATAAGTATTATGACTAACTTTTAAAACGGGAAGGGCAAGTGTTTGCAAGAAAACACTGAAACAGTGAAGTGATGAGATCGCAAGCATGTCCGAATTGAAAAGGGGTACAAACATGTACTCCGATACGCATGTATATATATATGTATAATAAGAAATAAGTGGCAGTTTGACCTTGAAAAGTCAAACTGCAGAAGCTAAGAAATAATTTAATTTCAAACCGTGGGGCTGCTAGAGAAGAAAGGAAATGTGTAGAGTAGTACACCAAATAAGTTATAGAATTACGAAATAATGGTTATGTATCTACCTGTCAAGAACGTGTCAAATAATAAGAATGATATATTAAGAAATGGTCATGTATTGACCCGTTATGAATAGGTCTAACACACTAATGTCTTACGAAGGAATTGAGAAAGTATTAATATATAAATAAGGTGATGTGATAAACATCATGTCTGAATGAATCGAATGGAATGTGTAACCCCTAATTTTATAATGAGATTGGCAGGAATCACGATGCGATGAAACTACCTAGAACGGTGAAGGAATGCTCATGAATGAAAGCTTATGACACCCGATGGACAAGATCAACTCTATTAAGTTATGGATTCATGAAGGAGCAAGTCAACTCGGGTTGTTACACGTTGGTTTGTTCCAAATTAGCGAGGTTAGTAAATGGTTTAACTTGTGGATGTTAAATAGAAAGTTACAAATTGAATAATACTTTTATGCGAATTGGTGGTAGTGAACCTGAATGCTCATAACTGTGGAAATTCTGATAGAATTTATGAGAAGGGAAGTATCGTTAAGAAATGCTAACTCTGATGCTCGGTTTGTTGGCCATGTTCATTTGAACAAAATGAAAGATGGCATATGATGAATGAGTAGTATAAAGTAAATCGATTTATTTTGATTAGCAAATATATGAATATGATATGCTTAATTAGGGAGTTAGAAACAAGCCGCATACTTAGGTTTGTACAATTAATAATTGTATACAATTGGAATAAATTCGATGAAAGAAACGTAGTAATGCTATGTGTTAAGAGCTAGTATTATAAAGTAAAAGACACTAATAAGAGCTCTGGAGAAGAGTCTGACATAAGTATAATTATGAAAGTAATTTACTTAATATAAGGGCATGGGAACGAGGTGTACAATTATGTTCATGCACGAATAAAACATTTGCCAAGATCCCGAATGCGTTTAGGTTGTAGTAAGTAGGGTGGAAGAACAACTTGAAGGGGGTAAGAGTAGAATGGTCCAGTCTGAATGAGAAAGGTTTCGGGGACGAAACCTCATTTAAGGGGGGTAGACTTGTAACACCCCAAATCCGTATGTCATGAAATAATATTATTTTCTTGATGTTAAATAACAGAAAATGGTGACCGTAAAATGGTACCGTAAGAAAATGACAGTAAGTTTAGATTTATATGTGTAACTAAGTTAAATTAAGAAAAGAGGTCAAGTTAGTATAGGAAATAACAAATGTAAACATACCTTGAAAGACAAGGGGGTTAATGTGTAAATGTGATATATATTTGATAAAAAAAAAAAAAGAAGCCAGGGGTTGTTGGCTTTGGGTCGATCGAACAAGGGCAAAGGGAAAGGGGAAACCCTTCTCCTTCAACTACAATCAAGAACCCAAGAATTGAACCTGAATTTGGGGAGAAATCGGATGCATGAGCTTACATTCTTAATCATCTAGACAAGATGAACATGTGGTAAGTTGAAATTTGTGAATTGTTAATCTTACATGATGTGGGTTATTGATTAATCCACGAATTAGCATGAAATTAAGCGTGATTATGTGTTAGAATCGCTATATAAAACGTGTATTATGTATGATTTCGGTTAATTTGATGATTTAAGAAGAAACCCACAACTTTGAAGGAAGGTAGCGACATGGGTGTTCTACCCATGTTCAATCCTTGTTTGAGGTATTTGTTACTAGCTTGAAATGGGTTTGTGATGTTAGTTTGGGGTTAATTGTATGAATGGAATGTGATTTTGAACACTCTCTTGGTGATTGAGAATTTGGAAGTTAATGACTAAACTTGAACTAGATGTAAACTATGCATAGTAGGTTGTACGCACACCAAGTGCTCGATAAAATGACTAGGTGAAGCTAGAAAGTGAAATTGTATGCAAGTGTGAGTTTACATGTATAGAAAGCGATTGTGGTAAAAGTAGTAGCTTACTAACTTGAAAAAAAAAAATATGCTTTAGATGGTACTAGTATATAAATTCGGGTTAAAGGTATATGTTGGTCAAATTTATGCATTAGGAGCTTGTACATTGTGTTTGAACGGGTGAGGTTGCTATGTGGTCTACTAATCCCTTAATTACGGTTAAAAGTGAACATGTACTAAATATATATAGCATATAACCTCACTAACTAAGGATGATGCGAGGATTATGCTAAGTTGATTCTTATAAGACATGGTTGTCAAATGTAGCGTTATGAAGATATGAGTATGTAGGCATTAATTATGTGTTATGTGTGATAATGAATTTGGATTTCGAAGATATTAAATATCGCGGTTGACAAATTATGTCGTATGTATGTTAGAGAAAGTCGATGTTGATAAGAATAGGTAAATATGTGTTAATTTTGATTACCCGATGAATTATGTGCGTTGGAAAGGATATGAAGTTGATTAGATGTTTTAATGCTTGTTAGTAATGACTATGGAAAGTTAAGTATAAACTATGCGAATGATATGATTGTTACATGTACAAATGAGTATGCTAATAAGAGCGTGGTTTCGATGAAATAAAAGTATAGGAATCACGTCGTGACGAACTCAAGCATGAAAGGATAACGGGTCAAGAAGAGGAGAGGAATTGGATACGAGCACGGACGCATAAGGTAAGTGATTTCCGTAATCACTTCTTAGTTCAAGTAAGTAATAAAGTGTTGAAATTAATTAACATGATGTTTGAGGTTAAATATGTAGGAAAGTCTTTCGTCGTAAACGATGGGATTAAAGTTGACCAAAATGCCCTTGATGGGTATTTTGGGAAAACGACCTTAATAAGTAGTTTAGAAACAAGTTATTGATTAGTGTAATGTCTTGGGCAAGTATGGATGTGAAGAGTATGGTCTTGGTATGTCATAAACCATTTAACGCGCAAATACCCTTAACGGGTCAAAACCAAGTATATGAACGATAATGTGTTAAGAGGATGCAAAATGTCTAAGAACTTACTATTTTATGATAGATGTCACTGATATTAATAGGTTCATAAGAGTTTATGGTAAAACAAATAAGGTACGTTGATGAATGCATGAATGGGTCGAATTGTGGGTAAGAGGGTAATAAGCCGATAGCGTGTAAGTTAAGATTTCCTTAAGGCGGTTATGGGATTTTAAGTTCATTTGATAGATTGTAAATTTACAAACATATAGGAAGAAACGGGAGGCTAAACGGGTAAACGGTTCAAAAGTTACGCGCGTTTTAGTGCGTACAAACGATGGAATGGAACTGCAGAAAAGTGATGTTTCAAGGGGGCGTCGCCGACGGGCTCCCACTCCGTCGCCGACGGGCTCCCAAAAACCACCACTTTGGCCGACGGCCTATCTATCTGGATACGGGAAGGTTCGGGCGACGGGTGTTTTAAGAGGCCGTCGCCGACGGGTCCCCACCCCGTCGCTGACGAGCTGTTTAGCCCACTTCTCCGTTTTGCTTAATTTTGTATTTCTAAGTGATCCGTAACGCACCCCGATGATTCGTAAGTTTCTTATGAGCATATAGGGATGCACATATTTAGATAAGCAAGTTTGTGTGTTTGTATGTATTTATATATGTATGTAAAAGTTATGTAAGTAGGTATGTAGGTATATACATATGTAAGTTTATAACTCCAAGTGTACGTATGTCTAGTTGTAGATAGGGTATGTAAGTATGTAGTTGTGTATGTAAGTATGTATAAGGGTATGTATGAGTGTATGTACGTTTGTAGATGTATGGGCGTGTGAGTATGTAAGTACATATATGTGTATGATTTAGACACATTGAGGATTAACGTTATTACTGATGTACTTTAAGAATGATAAGTAATGCAGGTACATACACGACGCCTCGTCAGGAAATGGATACACAGACGGAATGCTTGAAGTTTGATAAAGAACGAGATGTGAAGCGTATGCGAATGATCATGTTTATACATTGTGTGCTAATGTTTTGAATGTATGTGGTGAATGCAGGTTGTACGGGTCACGGAGGATCATCAAGGAATAAAGATCGAGGATCGAGTCACTTGAGGGATTGTACGGGGTTGTCTAAGGATGTAAATTTGTTGTACATAAGCTATGATTTATTCTATAATTGAGTCAGTTTGTTGTATTCGATATAAAATAGTTATTTTAAAAGTTAACTTTCAAGTAAGATGTAAGGTTTAAAATGAAAGAAATTTTATGGCATGAACTTCCGCTGCGACTTTCGTTAATTACATGTTAGGGTGTAATATAGACGTACCATACGTCCGTTCCTAAGGTTTCTAACGTTTTCACGTAAGCTAAGGTTTTGGCATTTTCATGTCACTAAGTTTGGATAGTCGCCAGTGAGGGCCATACTCCAGTTTACATACGGTCCTTGGGCTTGTCCCCAGTTATCCTTCGGGCTTGTCCCCAGTGATCCTTTGGGCTCGTCCCCAGTTATCCTTTGGGCATGTCCCCTGTTACTAACTTATCTTTTATATTGGCTTAGTCCCAAGTTATGTCCTATTTTTCAGGTTTTCGAAGTTTAACAATTAAGGATCCTTAATCCTTATTATCCATTAAAGTTTCACTTATGGTTATCCTGATTAAAGGTTAGGATCCTAACTTGGATCCTCAGGTATGATCCTTAACTGTTTTCAATTTCATTCATTATTTATTTGAATAACCCTTAGACTTTGACAACTGAACCTATGATCCTTAAAATAAACTACTTTGAAAATTTTCGATTATAGGATATTTGATCCAGGATCATATCCTAAATTTCTTAAACATAATTTGCTTAACTTTTCTTACTCAAACAAATATGTATCAAAACAATTGAAAATTAAAAGGATAACAATACGAGATAAGCCAAAAAAGATTAAAGTTATTTTATTAACAAAGGTTTAAAACCCTTCAAAGTTGTCAAAATTGCCAACCCACGTTTCTACCAGCAAAACGTGGCCCGTCCACATGGGTTGGCAAAGGGTGTCCATTGTTTGTGCGGTCATAGCATGCAGGAAATTAAAAGGCGGCAGGATCACAATGGCTTTGTCACACCCCAACCGATGGCGGAATCATCGGGGCGCGGCACCGAGCGAAACAGATTGTCCAGAAGTTTCCACAACAACTATTGTATAAATTCAGTTTAAATGATACGTCCCATACCGTATCCCAAATAAATAACAAGTTATCATAGAAAGCAACTAGGCAAATGATTCCGTTCCGACAACTCAGATTCAATTATTATTACAGACAATGGTTCATTATTTCTAGACTCCCTAGCCTTGATTTCATCACCACGCGCCTAAGCATCCTAGCAACTTAAGCACCTGTCACATACGTTAAAATAAAGTCAATACATGAAATGTAAAGGTGAGCATACAAGTTTGATAATAGCATATAGAGTTCGAATAGTTTACGCATAACCAGCACGTACACAGAGGAAAACGAAGCATGTTAATTATCGACATGGGACCATCGATACCAACAACTGCGGGTTGACTGTCCGAGACAGTTCGCAATACATGAATATCACCGTAATCCATGCAAGTAATTTGTCCTTAACAACCCCCGTGTGAACGGGTGCTGAGTCCAAACTATAGTACTATGTTGCTAAGGCAGGTAGACAGCATTCCATGTGTAAACATAATAAACAAGCGTTCATTCAGTCACGTAATACATGCAATCGGTTAGCGTTCAAATAGTTTGTATAGTGTAACTGATTGGGATTTCGATAGGTAACGTATGTAACACCCAAAAGTGCTAAAAGCAAAAAGGGGTCGAGTATACTCACAGTGATTTGGTGTGGATTGAAGGGAGCACTGAGAGAAGTTAGCCTGAATAGTTCGATAGTATAACGATGAGTAACGCGGAAATGCAAACAAGTGATGATGGATCGATTGGGCCGGTCGATCGGACAGCTGGTTCGATCGGACGGGTTGTTCGTCCGGTTTGAAAGTCCGTTTGAACATTCCCATTCGATCGGCCGGCAGACTCGATCGGCTGGTCCTTTCAAGTGGATTGTTTCTTCCTCTAGGAAGGGATGTGTTTGTGTATGATGGTTTGTACTTTTGAGGTTTTTGCAGCATTACCTTTCAAGTCGGTCGATCGAACGGACTGTTCGATCGGTTAGCCCAACTGATTGGTCTGCAACTTCAGTGTTTAAATCTGGCAATGTGCCACTCGATCGGGTGGCATGCTCGATCGGTTGACATTCCAATGTTTCGAAAAATGGTTAAGTATTGAAGTATAGTATCTCATGATTCGAGCAGTAATGTTACAAATCGAGTGGTAGGTTCGATCGAACATCACTTTGTCAATACCACACTTTGTGAAATTGTGGGTCCATGTGTTAGCCGATCGGCTGGCCCGGTCGATCGGCTGGGTAGTCCGTTCGGGTGGGCTGTCCGCTCGGACAGCCTAACCGTTCGGCCAGCATCTTCTGACCTGGTTAGCCTATCTTCTAACACTTGGTTATTCTGATTGTTTGGGGTGATTTTGAGATAGTTTGATAACGAGTTGAACCACAAAACATAAGCCCTTACTTGGTTCACTGTTCCGGGCAGGAATCACCCAAGTCCGGTCAGTGAGCGGTTCAGAACCTTAGTTTAACGTTTAACCCGAAATCAGTAAATCTCGGGGTAGAATCCGAATCTTGAACCGTGTGTTTGTTTAGAATGATTTGTAAGTTAGTTCAAGCTCCGTTTTCACCGGTTTGAGTGTAAAAGAGTTGAAAGATAGATGAAAATCCGTCTTTCAATTCTTTTCCACCGTGGAATGTTAAGATCTTTGGTAGATTTTAGATTATTTATGTGGAAATCGGTTAGATCTAAGCAAATCATGGTGGAATGATGTCAAAGCTTGGTGTTCTTGAAGAACACCATGATGACATCACCCAAGAACACTCAGATCTTGGTGACTTCACGGTTGAAATCCAAGTTTTGAAAGATAGAAAGGTGTAGAATCATTAAATGAACAAAATCGTACAAGAATTAGAGTTAAAACTTACCGGATCGGAGAGAAATCGGAGAAATAGTGAAGAACAAGGGGCTGGTCGGTCCGAGCTTTCCAAAAGTGGAAAGAATGACAATGACAGCCCTATTTATAGGCTTCAAAAAGAGGAAAGGCCCAACCGATCGGCCAGGATTCCTGACCGAATGGGCTGCTCGATCGAACAGCATGTTCGATCGGCTAGCCTGTTCGATCGGTGGTCCTGTTCGATCAGGATGTTCCTTTTTGAGAGTTTCGTGACGATTTTTGGTATTTCGACTTCGATGAACGATGATTTGAGTATGATAGAGTTTCTAATCAAATTACTTTTAGTCCTAATCACTATATCTAACATATAAGCATCCTCGCACCACAATTCGGGTTCTGTTTCAATTGAGTTTGATTAACCTTCGAGTTTCGATTTGATTTGATTGATTCACCACACATAACGACGTAAAATAACATGCACAAATAACACGTAAGGCACACGCACACGTATAAAAGTACCAAAATTCCCACACTTGAGTTCGATGATTGATTCGATTAGCTTGATTTCTGATTGATTAACTTTATTGCATTGTTACTTCCTATTATTCACAGTCGATCGTCGATTCGCGGTTAGATTATCGATCGATTAGTTTGATTATACAACACTTACTCCACATAATAAATAAAATAAAAATTAAAATAACTTTAATTCCAATAACAGTCAGCATTTGACTTTGACTTTGACATTTGGAAAACACAGGGTGTTACAGGCTTCATCCCCCAAACAGAGGATCCCTCCACCATTTGTAATCCTACCTATTGTCTGAAGGATCCTGGATCCTTAACCCTAAAACTATTGTTCGAATTACAGACCATAATTGTTTTAAAAAAAAAACATCAACAACCACGAAACAAAAAAAAAAATTGGGCTCCGGCTATGTCTAGAAGTTTCCTTCATCGCCCAATCCTGCAGCTCAATCCTTCGCTGCACCATCACCACCAGCTCCGCTTGCCTCTCCAGCATGATCCTTGCCAGCGCCTCCACCCTCAAGCATCGGGATCTCCTTAGCTTCTTCATCATCCTCCAACTCTGCCAGCCTCGCCTTCCAACCCTCTACATCCCATGTGCTCTTATCGAAGGCAGGATCCTAAGCCTCCATAGCCATCTGCAGCTGGATCTTACACATGGTTATTGCAGCAGAGACCTTGGCATCCTGGGTGATCTCATGCTTCTCATAATCAAAATTGATCAGCATCCTGGCAACATCATCCTTGGTGGCCCGGAGCTCCTTCTCAAGATCACCTATCTTAAGATCCTTCAGCACACCCATTTGTTGGAGGTCGGCAATCTGGCGGTCTTGATCCTCGACGTGGCCAACATACGTCTCTATCTCAGCAAATTTCTGCAAGGAAGACAAGGCATAACATCAGAAACAAGTGATCCTCAAAACTGTCAGGATACACAAACAGGGGCAGTGATCCTTACCTCGTTGAAGTAGTCCAGGAACTGTTGGCGGAGCAGGGGCAGACCTTGTAAATCCTCAGAGGCCTTTCTCTTCTTTCCTTTACCCCTGATAGGTGCTTTAGGGGTTGAAGCAGTTGGGCTAGCAGCAGGAGTCTTCTTCTTTGCGGATTTGACATTGGTAAGATCATCGATGTCGAACTTTGAAGCAGACTTAGAGGATTTTCCAGCACCTACACAACCAAAATAAGATAAGTATTCTAATTAAACTTGAAAATCCTACATAGAATTACTTTTTAAATGAGGATACTTACTTGACATTGTGACAGAGGCAGAGGATACTTCTTGAGAATCCTGGGTGGCAACCTGGAAAGTTCTTGTCTCCGGATCAAGCTTCTTAAAGGCCAAGAGTCTCTCTTTTGCAGCAGGTGTCAACTTCAGATGTGAAACGGATATAGCTGCACAATAAACAAGAGAATATCAGTGATCCTTATCCTGAGGAACAAGTTCTATGGTGATCCTTCCAGGATCCTCTATCCTACCATGGGTAGCCCACTCCTTGGGCAAATCCTTCCCATTAGGGATGGAATCTCTCCTAACAAAAAAGAATCGTCGCTTCCAGTTCGTGTCATTTTTGGTCACTTTGAAAACAGGGTGATCCTCTCCAGCTTTTCGCTTGAACAAATATCGGTGGGATCCAAAAGTTGTAAGATCATACATCTCACCCAACTCCGCCATACCAAGGTCAATCCCCTCTTGCTCAATGATCCTTTCAAGGGTGTATAACACCCTCCAGATCATCGGCATAGCCTGGATATAGCAGATGCCGGTAAGGGAGAAAAAAGATTGGGTGAATTGAGGAAAAGGATACGAATATCCTATCAAGAAAGGAGTGACCGGAAAAGCTACCCAAGTCTCTGAGATATGATCACTCAAAGCGGTAGGACTAAAAGACTTGAAAAGAGTTTCCGCCGGGAAGCAACGACGGATTTTATCGATTTGAGGGTCGGTGAAGCAACACCTCTCGGAGGGGGAATCTTTGATGATCCCTTGACCCTTTAAGGGGCTGTTCTTCTTAGGATCCTTGCAGGGGGAGTTCCGGAGCAACATCTTTCACAGAAGAATAGAAGAAGAAGAAAAACAGAGCAAGAGAGAAGAAGATGAAAAGGAGAATACCTGGTTGATCTTCTGAATACGGTTATAAAGGGAGTTGCTTTGAATTTAAATGCATTCGATCCTATCCCTATTTCTATTTATAATCATGATTGTGCAGGGCTGTCACCTCCATGACGTCAGACCGCAACGGATAGTTCCACCTTAACGGCTATATATCCGTTGAGTTAGTTATAGATAAGATTCAGCAAAATATAACTCGTTTATATTACATAGATACTCCTTATATTTTGGGGGCAATTGTTAGGGCTGGATTTTTATGACCTATGATCCTTACATGTGATCCTAACCTGTGATCCTAACAAGTGATCCTTGTTT
Organism: Helianthus annuus; assembly: GCF_002127325.2. Taxonomy (NCBI): domain Eukaryota; kingdom Viridiplantae; phylum Streptophyta; class Magnoliopsida; order Asterales; family Asteraceae; genus Helianthus; species Helianthus annuus. The sequence continues at coordinate 41,905,212 of NC_035449.2, forward strand.
CTTTGGCAGATAGTGATCCTCAGAGGAGCTCCAGGATCAGGATCACGGATCATTCCAAGGATCCTCATACTAATGACTATTCTCTTTGGACTTAATATTGTCTTGCAGGAATTACGAGTTGGATACGGTCTTAGCGACGTAAACAAGGAATCTGTCACGCTAATCTCGCACATGCATAATCAAAGATGGACGTTATGACAAATATGGAAACTCAGCACAATTCAAGGGCGATTATTTAGGCTAAATTTACTTCTATTTCTAAAGGGGTAACGAGCTTGTAGTTAGGTGATTTGCCTAAAATAGAACCACGCACACTTGTATAAATGGTACTCTTGAACATTCGCAAGAGGACACACATTTTTTTCACACACTTTAGCATACGATACTATAGTGATCCTTGTACCTAGCTCGTTACCATCCGAAGTTGTAACCATTATTTGTTATATTGAAGTTTGGTGATCGGTAGTTTCCATCACCTGAGGTTTTTTATGCCGGAGATCATTCATTGATCAAGGGCTTTTTCCTCGTATAAATCCTTGTGTCACTTGTGCATTTTACATTTGAGTGATCCTTCACTTTGTTCATCATACCAAGCATCATTCCCCGTTTACATAAAGTTTGGTTGCATTATCTTTAAGTGATTTTTGACCAAAACAATAGTGATCAGAAAGAAGCTAAGAACTGCTACACCTCATCAATGAAACCAGCTTCAAAGTCAAGGGAACAATAGCAATTAAAGCATCCTCCAAGGGATGTCTTGGAGGCAAGAGAGCAGGATGTAGTAGAAATCCTTATGGATCCTGATGATCCTGAATCTAAAGTTTACATAGGATCAGGGATCCTTGGCGAAATGAAAGAAGACCTCATATCCTTCCTCAAAAGGAGGAAAACTACCTTTGCATGGAAACACGAAGACATGACAGGTATATCTAAAGATATAATCACTCACAAACTTGGCATTGACAGGTTGTTCAAACCAATCCATCAAAAGAGGAGGAAGTTTGCACCAGAAAGAAATACCATTATCCAGGAGGAGGTAGAAAAATTACTCCGAGCAGGTATGATTAGAGAAGTCAAGTATCCAAGATGGTTGGCCAATGTGGTTGTTGTTCAAAAGAAAAACGGAAAGTGGAGGGTATTTGTCGATTTCACTGACTTAAATAAGGCATGTCCCAAGGATCCTTTCCCATTACCCCACATTGACTCCATGGTGGATGCAACCGCGGGTCATGAACTGTTAACTTTTATGAATGCTTCATCTGGATTTCAACAAATTCAGATGGAACCATCTGATCAAGCGAATACAACCTTTATGACTCCAACTGGTATATACTGTTATATTGCTATGGCATTTGGACTAAGGAATGCAGGTGCAACTTATCAAAGGCTAGTGAATATGATGTTCAAGGATCAGATTAGACACAATATGGAAGTCTATATAGACGACATGGTGGTTAAATCCAAAAAGGCTGAGGATCACCTAAGAGACTTGGAGGAAGCATTCAATATCCTTGACAGATATAACATGAAACTTAATCCTTCAAAGTGTCACTTTGGTGTTAAAGCAGGTAAATTCTTAGGATATATGGTGACAAAGAGAGGCATTGAAGCCAGTCCAGAGCAAATCAAAGCTATAATAAACATCAAATCCCCTGCCAATGCTAAGGATGTCCAGAGGCTGACAGGCAGGATTGCAGCTTTAAACAGATTCATATCCAAATCCTCAGAGAAATGTAAAGAGTTCTATGATATCTTGAGGAAGAACAAGGAGTTTGATTGGACTGAGAAGCATGAAAATGCTCTCAAAGCTCTTAAGGATTACCTGTCCTCGGCTCCTGCCTTGATGAAACCAGAAAAAGAAGATGTGTTATCCTTATATCTAGCAGTACCCTCAAAAGCAGTAGGTGCCGTCCTTGTTAAGGATCACGAAGGTACACAACATCATGTCTATTATGTAAGTAAGAGTTTACTTGACGCTGAATCCAGGTATTCACACTTAGAAAAACTTATCCTTGCTTTAATCATGGCATCTACTAAACTGAGACATTATTTTGAAACTCATGCCATTATTGTTAAAACTAATTTTCCAATTAAGAATGTTCTCAGGAAACCTGAAATGTCAGGAAGGATGGCTAAGTGGGCAGTGAAGCTTAGTGCTTATGATATAAGATATGAGCCTAGGACATCCATTAAATCCCAAGCATTAGTTGACTTTCTGGCAGATTTCAGTAGTGATTTGCAAGAGGAAGCTGAATTAGAAGTCCAGCAGCTAGAGGAGACCAAGGATCCTTGGATACTCTATACTGATGGATCCTCAAATGTCAAAGGAACAGGGCTTGGAATACTACTAAAATCGCCACAGGGGGACATAATACCCCACTCTATAGCTTGTGAGTTCCAAACTACTAACAATGAGGCTGAATATGAAGCCTTGATAGCCGGTTTGCAAATCGCTAAGCATATGAGGATCAGGTATCTTGAGGTACATGTAGATTCATTATTAATCACTAATCACTTTAATGGATCCTATGCTGTTAAAGGTGAAAAGCTAACCAAATATTTGGAGATAGTCAAAGAATTGGCACTCTCTTTTGTTTCCTTTAGTTTGACACAGGTACCAAGGGAAGAAAATACAGAAGCTGATGCATTGGCCAATCTAGGATCATCTTTGAAGATCCCGGAGGATATAAGTATCCCCATTATCCATATCCTGACCCCTGCCATCGAGGATCATGTGGATATGGAGATAGGAGAGGATTCTGCAATCATCCCTAGTGATGATACTCAATCTCATTCAGGATCATGGATTCTCCCAATCATGAGATACTTACAACATGGAGAGATTCCTACAGGAGAAGACCCTAGGGCTTTCAAAATCAAGGTATCTCAATTTACAATATTAAATAATATGTTATATAAACGATCTCTTGCAGGACCATACTTAAGATGCATTGAGGATCCTGAGATCCAAGAAGTCCTAAAGGATTTCCATGAAGGAGATTGTGGAAACCACACTGGGGGCAGGGCATTATTCTCAAGGATCCTGAGGACCGGATACTATTGGCCAACTATGAAGAGAGATGCTGTGGAGTATGCTAAGAAGTGTGATCCTTGTCAAAGACACAGCAATATCCTTCATCAACCAGCTGAATTTTTAAATCCTATATCCTTCTCTTAGCCATTTATGAGATGGGGTATGGATATAGTTAGTAAGCTCCCTAAGGCACCTGGTGGAAAAGTGTTCATGCTTGCTATGACTGATTACTTCTCCAAGTGGATAGAGGCTGAAGCTTTTGCCCAAGTCAGAGAAAAGGAAGTTATATCCTTCATTAAAAGAAATATTATAACTAGATTTGGTATTCCTTCTGAAATTATATGTGATAATGGTTCCCAATTTATTGGGGGCAGAACTACTAACTTTTGTGACAGCTGGGGGATTAAGATGATAACATCAACACCAGTCCACCCACAAGCTAATGGACATGCAGAATCATCCAATAAGATCATCATCAACAATTTGAAGAATAAGCTTGGATCCAAAAAAGGGAAATGGGCAGAAGAACTACCTTATGTGCTTTGGGCTGATAGGACAACTCCTAAGAATGCTACAGGCCAAACTCCATTCTCTTTGGTATATGGGGCAGAATCAGTGATCCCTACAGAAATGGTGGTTCCAACTGCTAGAACAAGTATTCGTGATCCTGAAGAAAATGATGAGAACTTGGTTCAAGATCTGGATACTATAGAAGAAATCAGGGACTTGGCAAGAATAAGGATGGCTAGTTATCAGCAAAGGATGGCTGGTGCTTACAATAAAAATGTCAGGATCAGGAAGTTCCAAATTGGTGATATGGTGTTGAGGAAAGCATTTCGAAATACCACCAATCCTGCTGATGGAAAGTTGGCACCAGAATGGGAAGGCCCTTACTTGATTGAAGCTGAGGCAGGAAAGGGGGCATATCGATTACTAACAATGGAAGGTGATTTGCTACCTAGAGCCTGGAATGTTGTCCATTTGAAGAAATACTTCATGTGAGCAGAATCCATGATCCTCACATCATAAGTATCCTTGAAGGATCCCTAGAGCACAGATGATCCTTATTTTGGTAACATTCTAATCTCAAACTATTTCATTTTCTTACTTTCTAACATAAGGATAAGGATCCTGCATCCTTTATCCACCTTTCACTTGATTCTAAGTTTTGAAGGTTCAGGTATCCTTAGCAAATGGTTGATTATCCACAAAAGCAACCAGTTCTTTGGGCTTGACCCCAGCTTCGCCAGTAGCGCACGATGATCCTGGTATAGTTCATGGCAGTGGGACCAGTACTCGCTTTAGGGGCTGATAATTCCATTGTACTGGCTATACCTAGGATCCTACGTATAATGGTAGACGTACCATACATCCGTTCCTAAGGCTTCTAACGTTTTCACGTTAGCTAAGGTTTTGGCATTTTCATGTCACTAAGTTTGGATAGTCGCCAGTGAGGGCCATACTCCAGTTTACACACGATCCTTGGGCTTGTCCCCAGTTATCCTTGGGCTTGTCCCCAGTTATCCTTGGGCTTGTCCCTAGTTATCCTTTGGGCTTGTCCCCAGTTGCTAACTTTTATCTTATATTGGCTTAGTCCCAAGTTGTATCCTATTTCAGGTCTTTGAAGCCAAACATTTAAGGATCCTTGATCACCTTTTTATAAGGTTTGTCTTATGGTTATCCTGGTTATAGTATTAAGGGTTAGGATCCTAACTTGGATCCTCAGGTATGATTCTTAACTATTTTGATTTTATTCATTGTTTATTTGAATAACCCTTATACCTTGACAACTGAACTTATGTTTCTTAAACTTTACCACTTTTTGAAGTTTATCGGCTATGGGATATGTGATCTTTGATCATATCCTCAACTTTTTGAATGATTTTTAATTTTTCAAGGCTTGATAAGTATGAACAAAACAAACATTATAACAGTTGGAAAGTAAAATATTAACAAGGATATCAACACAAGATAAGCCAAAAAAGATTAAAGTTATTTTATTCACAAAAGTTTAAACCGTTTAAGGTTGTCAAAATTGCCAACCCACGTTTCTACCAGCAAAACGTGGCCCGTCCACATGGGTTGGCAACAGGTGTCCATTGTTTATGCGGTTATAGCAAGTGCAGGAAATAGAAGGCAGCAGGATCACAATGGCTTCATCCCCCAAACAGAGGATCCCTCCACCATTTGTAATCCTACCTATTGTCCAAAGGATCCTAGATCCTTAACCCTAGAAACTATTGTTCAAATACAGACCATCATTGTTTTAAAACAGCATAACCACAAAAAAAACTACCATCAAATCTAAAAAATTGGGCTCCGGCTATGTCTAGAAGTGTCCATCATCGCCCAATCATGCAGCCTACACCTTCGCTGCTTCTTCATCCCCTCCGGCTCCAGTATCCTTCACCTGATCCTTTCCACTGCCTCCAGCCTCTATCGCCAAAACCTCCTCAGCCTCTTCATCATCCTCCAGATCAGCTAGCCTCGCCTTCCAGCCCTCAACATCCCAGCTGCTTCTGTCGAAGTCAGGATCTTGAGCTTCCTGGGCCATCTTCAGTTTTGTCTTGTACATTGTGATGGCAGCGGAGACCTTTGCACCTTCCACGAGCTCATGCTTCTCGTAGTCAATGTCAATCAAGATTCTAGCTGTCTGGTTCTTGGCGTCTTGAAGGGCTTTTTCGAGATCAGCTATCTTAAGATCCTTGAGCACTGCGACTTGTTGGAGGTCAGCAATCTTCTTGTCCAGCTCCTCAACACTCCCCACGTAGTCTTCAATCTCAGCAAATTTCTGCAAAAAAGGCAAAGCAGTTCAAGATCAGGTGATCCTTAAATAAGCAGGATACCTAAGCAGAATCAGTGATCCTCACGTCATTGAAGTATTCAAGGAACTGGTGGCGGATCAGTGGCAGGCCTTGTAGATCCTCAGCCTCAGAGTTTTTCCTCTTTTTGCCACCCCTTCCTTTGGTGGGTGCTTTGGGGATCGAGACACTAGGGCTTGCAGTGGCCTTCTTCTTGGTGGATCGCACAGTATCAAGATCGGCGATGCTGAACTTGGAGGCAGGTTTGGAAGATTTTCCGGCACCTACACATTCAAAGCAAGATAAGCATCCTTATCCTATTTCTATTTAACTATTTATTTAAGTTCTTAACAATACAAAAAACAGGATACTTACTTGACATGGTGACTGAGCCTGAGGATACCTCTTGTGAATCTTGGGTGTTTGTTTTGAATGATCTTGTTTCAGGACCGAGTCTTCTAAAAGCAGCAAGCCTTGCCTCAATGACAGGTGATGGTATAAGGTGTGAAACAGAGACAGCTGTACAACCAAAAAACAAAAGGGCGTTAGTGATCCTTATACAACAACAAGGTTATCTGGTGATCCTTCTCAGGATCCTCTATCCTACCATGGGTGGTCCACTTCCTTGGTAGATCCTTTCCGTTTGGGATAGAATCTCTTCTGACAAAGAAAAAGCGTCATTTCCAGTTTGTATCATTCTTGGTGGCTTTAAAAATGGGGTGTTCTTCACCGGGTTTTCGTTTAAACAGATATCGGTGGGATCCAAACGTCGTGAGATCATACATCTCAGCCAACTCCGACATTCCTAGATCAATCCCTTCCTGCTCGATGATCCTTTCAAGGGTATATAAGACCCTCCAGATCATCGGCATAGCTTGGATATAGGAGATGCCAGTGAGGGAGAAGAAAGACTGGGTGAATTCAGGGAAAGGATACGAATATCCTATCATGAAAGGAGTGACCGGGAAAGCTACCCAAGTCTCAGAGATATAGTCACTCAGAACAGTAGGATCGAAAGGTTTAAAGAAGGTGTTCGCCGGAAAGCAGTGTCGGATCCTATCTACTTGTGGATCAGTAAAGCAACACCTCTCAATCGCCGAATCTTTGATGATCCCTTGACTCTTCAAAGGGTTGTTCTTCTGGTGATCCTTGGCGGGAGAGTTTCGAAGCATCATTCTTGACGATGGTAAAGAAAGAAAAACAGAGTAAGAGAAGGAAGAAGAGGAAAAGAGATACCTGATTGATCTTCGGATGAGAATTTAAAGGGAGTTTCTCTTGGATTTAAATGCAAATTGATCCTATCTCTAACTCCTATTTATAATGATGATTTGCAGGAAGGTCACTTCTGTGACGTCAGATTGGTAACGGCTAGTCCATCTTCAACGGCTAGTTATCCGTTAGCTTGTTGCGGATAAGATCAACAAAATACAACTCGTTTATTTTACATAATTACTCCTTATATTTTGGGGGCAATTGTTAGGGGAGGATTTCTTAATGACCTGTGATCCTCAATTATTATCCTGTTTGGTGATCCTTATGACAATTAGTGATCCTCAGAAGTGCTTCAGGATCAGGATCATGGATCATCCTAAGGATCCTTATACTAATGATTGTCTAGCTTGAATATGGTATTATTTTGCAGGAGTACCAGCTTGGACTTGGTCTTGGCAACGTTCCTGGAGAATATTCCACCTTTATTCCGCACGTGCTTGGCTGGAAGTGGACGTTATGGAGTCGTGGAAGACTTGCATGATTTGCGGAATGTTAGTTAGTGTAGTTAACTTCTATTTTTAAAGGGGTAGCGAGCTAATTAGAGAACACTTGGCTATTTTTTGGCTACACACACTTGTACAACTGCTCTCACCAGCTCTCGGCAAAACACTTAGCATTTTTCATACATTTTTACACGATACACTATAGTGATCCTTGTACTTAGCTCGCTATCATCCGAAGTTGTAACACATTAATTGTTTAATTTGAGTTGGTGATCGGTAGTTTCCATCACCCGAGGTTTTTTATGCCGGAGATCATTCATTGATCAAGGGCTTTTTCCTCGTATAAGTCTTTGTGTCACTTGTGCAATTCATTTCTAAGTGATCCTCATTGTTGTTTATTAATTCAAGCATCATTCCTCACTACAGAAGATTTGGTTGCATTATCCTTGTGTGATTTTTGACCAAAACAATTGCCCTTGTTTTTGTTGGTAGAGCAATGTACCCACGCCATCGCCAACGCCTCTTCTTGGACCTTTGTCCATTTTTCGCTCACCGTTTTTCCCTTTTTATCACGAGCGTCATCTTCTTCGTTGCCCGCGTCTTCATCCACATTATATTCATCGTCCTCGTTCTCGTCCTCGTCGCCCAAATTTTGAGTTTCGGGCACTACCTCATCGTCCTCGTCGTCGTAAATAGGTAGAGGACATTCGACATTTCCTCGTGTAGATGGAACTTGTGGGGCACGAAAAACATATGGGTCGAAGGCGGGGGATTGAGGAGGAGCGTCCATTGATAACAAATTTTGAAAATAGCCGAAATTGGCTTGAAGGTTGGGTGGTTGGGTGTTGTAAAAGGAGGGGTGTTAAGGTTGTTGGAAAAAAACGGGGGTTGTGAAGTGTATCCGAAAGGGGGTTGTGGTTGTGCACTTGCACTGCTCGAACCACCACGAGACGGTTGCGAGCCCCGTCCCTTAGTTTTTTTCTTGGCTTCGCGGGGTTGGTTCTCCATTGCTCGGTTTGAAGTGGGTGTGGTTTGAGAGTATAAAAAATGAGTGAAGTGGGTGTGGTTGGAGAGTATAAAAAATGTGTGAAATTGTTGTGGTTTGAGAGTATAAAAAATGAGTGAATGGTGTGGTTATTTATATATGTTTAAAAAGTGATTTTTTTTTTAAATTCGACCGTTAATAATCGACCGTTCCTCAAGATTCGTGCCCATTCAACCCGGTGAATACACACCGATTCCCTTCCCCGAATCAGGTCCCCGCATTGATGGCGGCGGTGTTCCCGATCGGGGTTAGGAGTCACCGCCTTCACTCCCCGAGAGTGCCCCGGATACCCTAAGTATTGATATTAAATAATAATGTTTATTTTTCTCTCTCATTAAGCAAGAATATTAAAATTAAAAATATATATATTTAGATGTTTAATCATGGATAATTGTATACTAATAATAGATAAACTCAATGAACAGTAGATTTGTTTTATTTATTTTTTTTATTTTTATGTGTTATTTAGTGGTTTTTCACATGTGTTATGTGGTTTGGGATGTCAATCAAACCCGAACCCGCTGGGTAAACCCGAAATCTGTCACATTTGGGACGGGTTTGGGGTCGGTTAATCGGGTTTGGGACGGGTTTGGTAATAGTTTTTACTTTTTCCGCGGTTTTGGGATTTAGTGATATACCCGTTTACCCGACCCAATTACCCGATAAAGTGTACCCGTTTACCCGATTTTATACCCGATATAATTCCTTTTATATTATTAAATATGTATATATACGATACATCCATTTTTTACACATATAGGTATTCTATTCCGTATACATTGTAGTTATTTGATATATATTTTTATAATGACAATACAAAATGTAACCGGTTAGTAGTTACCTGATAGATACCCAGTGGGTTTTGAGATGAGTATACCCAACGAGTAATCTTTTTAAATTAATGGGTTTACCCGAAACCCACGAGTATACCCGATACCCGATGGGTATTTACCCGCTAGAAACCCGATGGGTTTTGGGACGGGTTTGGGACAAGCTTATCTAACCGGGTTTAGGTTTGGGATTATCTAAACTCGTCCCAAACCCGACCCATTGCCATACCTATATGTGGTTCTTTTATATATCTTATGTAACTTGCGTTTGTTTTTTATCGATGTAATTCACGTACCAGTATTTTTTGATCATATCAAGATTTTTTCTCTATGCGTTGCTGTAACGAGTGTAGATGACGTAACAAAACAAATCGATACCGATCAAATTCCCGCCGTGTTGATATATTTTTGGTCATATCATGATTTTTTTTTTCTCTATTGTTTGCTATAACGAGTGTCAGTACTGTAATTAAACGAACTGATACCCACCCACCGCGCAACGCGCGGATTTAATAACACTAGTTATTATATTATTACTTAAATATATTAACATGAAAGTAATTATTGGTAGTTATAAATTCTGACGTTACTAATCATTTTCGAAAAGCAATATTTTATTGGGGGTTAGGGTATAAGGAGTGGTTAAACACTTTAAAGTGGCAAACCAAAAAACCGACCAATGAGAGCGCGCCATGTCAATTAGGCAAAAAGTGTTTAAACTTTGGTGAAAAATGTTGGCAATGGTTTAAACACTTGGTGAAGTGGTAAACTATTTTTTTAAAAAAAAAGGAAAAAGGTGTGATTGGTTGAGATTGGAATGGACCCCACCCCATACCCCCCTCTCTCTTTCCTTTCTCCTTTCCCGCATCGGTAAAGCTTCACCGCATGAAACCAAATCTGATCGGTAAACTTTGGTTGGCAATGGTTTGCCATTTCGGTAAACCAAGTTTACCGACACCTTCATTTGCCACACCGTATCCCCTTAAGATTAAATATAAAGTCTTTTAAAAATAAGAAGTCGTAAGAAGGGTATTAAATGGACTCTGATTGACCTCATTCAAACGATTAAAATCGTATGATCGAACTCTACGATGTGAGATTTTATGTTTTTGTTTTTAGATGTTTAGCTTGTAGATTTTAGACTTTTTGTTTACATTATTGTGTTTTTTTATTTATCATTGTGTCTATTCTATATTTGCGTCACTGTGTCTTTTTTGTGATTTATTGTAGTTTTTTCTTCGACATTGTGTTATATTTTTCGACATTGTGATATATTTTGCTCGACACTGTGTTATATTTTAATATCCATTGTGTCTTTGTACACTTTTTATCTTTATGAGCCTTTCTAGAATAACATTACTCATATTCTATTATGAAAAGTTATTATATCATATTTTACATTTTAATCAATTCTACTATTTTAGACAACTAGACTGATTATTTATTTTAATTATTATTTGCAGATTTTTTTTAATTTAAAATTTTGGTTTTTCACCAATTAAACTATTCAATCATGAATTCTATAAACTGAAAACAATTTTATAACCATTTAGCATCCAATTAGAAAAAAATTTAAATTATATATTTACAAATTCGAAAATGATATTGAAATGATTTGTTGAATCCCCTAGTACTTTGTGTCATGGCCAAAAGTATCCAAGTATTTATTTTCTTATATTCTTGTATCATGACTTATTTATTTTAGCTCTTTACATATATTTATACTAGATTAGAAATCTATGTATTTCATAGGATTGGATCAATGAAATAATAAATATTAAATAGTTATTAATAAGAAGAAGGAAATAAATAAAATAGCTAAGAAAAGAAATATTAAATAAATAAAAGAGATGCGGGAGATTCATCATGATCATCATACTCAGTAAATCTCATCAATAGCAAAACTAAGATAAGGTCTAAGGAGGGTAAGATGTAGACAGCCTTACCTCTACCCCGTAGGAATAGAGAAGTTACTTCCAGTGAGACCCCCGCCTCGATAGTAGTTTTGTATCAAGGATTGGACATAAGACAAATAACAATCAACAATTAAGACAAAGGCCGATTAGTGCATGTACTCCCTTGTCTTTCGGCTATCAACGTCATCACATAAAGCATTATTAACCAACCCCCTTTTTTAACGTTCATGAAATTAGTAAAAGAAAGGCTAAAATTAGTGCACTTTCACTTTTCCTCCCCAAGCTCCCACACATATATACATTATATGTGCATACCGCAAACGGGGTGTAAGATGCGAGAAATTATGATCCAATATTATTTTTTAATAGAAGAAAGATACGAGAAAATTATGATTTTATTATTATTTAATAGAAGGGAGATACGGGAGATAAGGGTGAGGAGACACTAGAGACTATCACGTGTTACAAAGATTTTCATTTATTATTTGTATGGATATAGATACGTTTTGTAGATGTGGCAACTTCTTTTGAACAAGTCGATTTGGTTTATGTTTTATTTCTAGTGCGTCAAACGTTTAAAATTTTAATAAAAGAATAATATATATATAGGGAAGATCATTTGAAATGAAAATTTAATTGAGAAGAAAAAGAATAAAATGTATAATTGTAAAACATTAAATAGCTTTCTCTTATCTAATTTCTTATTATCTTTGACTAATTAATAAGTCATAAGGACTATCATCTTTCACACTAATTTTTTTGTCTACAGACATCGAAATTTATCTTACACATTTTGAAATAATCCTACACATATTGAAATTTATCCTACACATCTCATAATTTATTCTACACTGTAAATTCTTCTTATTATTATTTTTTTGAAAAAATATTTATTTTGAAAAGAAGTTACAAATTTAATGTACTTAGCTATTAAAGAGGAAGACAACAAATTAATAATCTATGTAAATTTACCAATATATACCTTTACAATAACATTAACTAAAAATATTAAATGAATCAAAATGAAATATCCTTCTTGGTTGAAGGTCTTTTTTTCTTCTTACAAAGAATTTCTTCTCATTTGAACCCTTCACTATATATATATAGGGTAGGGTTATTGTAAAAATGGGATTTTGTGTGAGAAGTGTAAGAATGGATATGGTGAGGACATGTGGCACTAATTAAAATTAATACTTAAGGGTATAATTGTAATTGCATCAATAATTAAAATGTGGTAATAAATATGCAGTTACAAAGCTGGAGAATTTTTAGGGTTTGATAACCACCCATTCGCATAATACATTATTCACAACACATTAGAACTAAATTCATAACATGGTGTTTTAATAAATTCGTAGTGCAATTCATGGTGTTTTTACACCTGCATTCCGGTCCATGTTCTTCGTATGGTGTTTTAAACCTACATTTACAGAATGTGTTCTTAATATAGTGTTTTAAACCTGCATTTCCACTTCCACATGGTGTCAACCTTCATTTCCAGAATACGTCATATGACTCGAATCACAAACAAAATGAACTAAATTCGTAACATGGTGTTTTAATAAATTCGTAGTGCAATTCATGGTGTTTTTCACCTGCGTTCCAGTACATGTTCTTCGTATGGTATTTTAAACTTACGTTTATTCATAGTTCAATTCATGGTGTTTTTAGAACTTGCGTTCCAGAAGCTGATCTTGGTATGGTGTTTTCCATCATTTACAAACATCAAAACACATTTATAACATGGTGTTTTAAATTAATTCGTAGTTCAATCCATGGTGTTTTTACAACCTACGTTACAGATGTTAAAACACCATGTCTTAAATCACAAATACAATGTTCCTGTTGTTTAAAACACTACGCTTGAATCTTATTGCAGTTCTTTCAGATGTTAAAACACCATAAGTCGAATACAATTAAACACCATGTCTTGAATCACCATACAAATGTTTCCAGATATTAAACACCATGCCCTGAATCACCATACAATGTATCCAGATATTAACCACCATGCCTTAAATCTCATTACAATTCTTTTAGATGTTAAAACACCATAAGTCGAATAGCAATACAATTAAACACCATGTCTTGAATCACCATACATATGTTTCCAGATATTAAACACCATGCCCTGAATCACCATACAATGTTTCCAGATATTAAACACCATACTTGAATCTTAAAATATTTCTTCAAGATTTCAAATAAGGAACACTTGCATGACTACAGGTGTTTTGTACCCAAGCACAATCAAGCAAGAAACAAGTAAGTCATGGTTAGAAAGAAACCATGGATGTTTGTAGAAGGAGGTTTAGGTGTTTTTTTGCGGTGGCTGGAGATAATGATGATTAGTGGAAGATTGGGGTGAAAAAGAGAGATAATCTTTGGTTTGTGTGGAGGAGAGAGAGAAAATCATGATTTTAGGGAGAGAAGTTATACACTTTCTTAATTTAATTGATGTTTATTAACACTTATACCCATATTAAGAGAAATCAATTATTAAAAATTCAAACAAAATTTACATTTTTGCCGTTGTGATCTCCACTATTAAAAATCAGATCTAAAGGTGTAAAACCCTTCCTACACTTCTCACATAAAAGATCCTTTTTACAGGATCCTTTACATATAATATATACATATATATATACATATATATATATATAGGGTAGGGTTCTAGAGTGAACAACCTCCCAAGAGTGAACCGCGTGAACAGATCTGGACCGTTGATTAATATGATCTTGATATTTTGAATTAGTGGCATGATTGTAATTAATAGGTTAGTTTTTATTGTTTTATTAAAATCAAAAGGGTAAATGTGTAATTAGATTAATTGTTTTTTTTTTAATCAGGAAACTAGATTGTTTCCATAATATGCTATTTCATCAAATCCTGTAATTATCTAATGGTTGGTTATCAAATCTTTTGATTTCCCTTCTATAACAAAATTACATATCCCCCTTTCTCTCTATACTCCATTGGCGACGACAAAAAAAAAAACCAAGAACGGCGTCGGATCTTTTTAATCGCCGGAATAATCAGCTTCTTTTTCAACAATCAAAGGTACACATTGAAAATCTTAATCTTTATATGTTTCAGAAAATAGTTGCATGTTCTGTTCCTTTTTAATGAAATAATAACACTAATCGGAATTAGGGCTTGAATGTTATGTTATAAAAGTTGTTTAGTTACAAAACTTAGGTACCATGGTGTGATTTTTAGTAGTAGTTAATCGATTCCGAGTAATATTACTTTGAAGGAGTATGTCGATTTTACAATTTTGGTGATGTTCTTCTGTTTTTATTCGATTGTATGTATGTTGGTTTGTTTTAGGAAACCTATAATCGATTAGTTACACCTGTGTACTTTGTCGGCAATTCGGTTGATGATGCTGTTTAATTCTTAATGTACACCTGTGTACATGGTTGTTAAGTAGGCTGATTTAGTCTCTGTTTTTTGATTTTGTTGTATAAAAAGTTTGATTAAACACAATGACGGGTTGTGCCCTATATTTTAAGTGATTTTATGATCTTTGGATGGTTGAGTTATCTAGGAGTAGTTTTTTAAAGTACACATGTGTACTGGTTGCCACAAATTGTGTATTTTTATGAATGTGAATTTAAGGATAATGTGTACACATGTGTATGTCTACTTTTTGATGAATTGAGAAGTGATATGTTATGCCTCTTATTTGTCTTGTTTCCTTGTTATGTGTTATCTTTTTCGAAAACTGATTGAGTTTTGATAATATGTCTGATTATACGATGTACACATGTGTATACGTGGTCTTTTCCACGAAATACACACATGTACCACTACACATGTTATGTTGAGTACACGTTTTACTTAGACTGCATTATTTAAAGAACAGGTCTGCTTGTACGGTGTACACGTGTGTATACACATACAGTTGCACGAAATACACATGTGTACTCCTACGTGTGTCATACTTTATGTTATCTCAGGTTTTATGTGAACATGAGCATGTGATTGAATTTGAAAAAAATTATCATTATATACGGTGTACACATATGTACTGATATGGGTTGGTTCGTGAAGCGCATAACGTACTCATTTGTATGTGCTTTGTTACACAGGTGTACTCGTATGCTTGTTGTTTGCGAGACATACGGTTAATTGAAAAGATTATTAATTATAATGTCTTATTTGCAGAAAATTGGTGTTTGAAATTGCAACTGGCGTTGGGTTGTACCATTTTCAAATGATCGTTTACAACAAAGTAAGTGGATTAATGATGGAGTCATAAATTGCTTTGCATCAATGCTAAACTATGAGGAAAAGGAGCGAACAAGCAGATCAAATATTTTCGGGCATGGTGATAAAATAAAAGGAACAAAGCCTCGATTGTTTAGCCATACAAATTGTTTTGTGAGTGAAACTGTATATTATAATTGTGAATATTATGTTAAAGTGTGTGTGACCGATTATTCAAATATACATTGGTTGTTGTTATTTGTGCATTCAGGCCGAGGATATCCTATGGAATAGGAAGCACGGAGATTCTGGACATGTTGAGAAATTTAAAAGTGCCTTGTTCTTGGTGGTCAATAAAAAAGAATCGTTAATGAGTTTGTCCGATTATTGTGTAATATGCTTTCCGATCCTTGAGCAAGACCATTTTTACTTGGTTTGCTTTATTTGTATGACTTTTTTGTTTGTTAAACTACCTGACACGTTACTGTACGTAATATGGTTTATGTGTAATAAATTTCATTCAAAATTTTCACAATAAAAATGTGCATAGTTGTAACATGGTAAGCTCAGTACACATGAGTACTTGGTATGTAAATATCCAAGTACACCTGTGTACAAACATACTAGCAGATAAGTACACATGTGTACATGTAATATACATTATATAAAACATATATTGTTTACCTTAGCACACTAATGTACGGAATTATTTTGCATATCTTTCCAATAGAGATGAATGTTGTTTATGTCTTTATGTATTTTTTTTCACCATATTACTAGTTATATCGTTGAAGAAAAGAAAAACAATAACGGTAAGTGATAACAGGTGATATTATGTCGCATTTAACATTTACAAAAACAATGATTAATCACTTCAATAAAAATCGCAAAATAATCAAAAGAAAAAGTTCACCAAATTGTTTTCAATTGTTTTTAAATTCTAGAAACGGGTTCCAAATCCTGCTAGCTGTGCGTACTCCTCGTACATTGTGATTGCTTGTTCAATCGTACTAAATCTAGCTTTCACAAACGGTTTCAATCCGAGGGGGGGGGGGGTAATTGGTGTCCAGTACCTAGTCCCATTTGGAGTTTCATAAACGTTACAACCAACCGACTCTGCAAAATTACATTACAAAAGGTTCATTAAAAAAAGGACAACAATGTTGCGGGTCTTCAAAGGCTCATTAACTATGATTATGCTATTTACATGCAACTACCGTGTATTATATACTTGTGTACTATCTGTTGAAATGTATAGATGAAGCAGTACACATGTGTACCTCGGACCTGAATGTTATACACAAACAAAAAATAACTAAAAACTCTAGTTCAAATATTGCTGAAACGAACAAAAACAATAACAATCTTACATGTTCGTTACAAAAATATATGGAAATCAATGGTCATTCGATACACTACCTGGACGATCCATTGTTGTAACGAAGACATCATCGTCAATGTTTTGGGCAGAATTGTGATTATTGATTCCTAGGTCGGCCATGAATGAAAGACGATAGCACCCGCCGGCAAAAATACAACTACGATTCAATGTAGACAAACACACCAATTTACTTAGAAACACAACAATCAAGTTCTAAGTCAATATTCAAGTTCTAAGTCAAACATAGTCCCAAACTGAATAACCATTTACTTACAAAACCTGGGCTACAATGATCAATCAGCAGCAGGAAATCAAATCGGTCGATGTTGTTGTTAAATTCTTGATGTTTCCCGATGATCGAACGTCGGGAACCAATGTACTACCTTTGTTGATTGTTCGCTGGAATCTTATTCCGGCTAATATAAATGTCCGATTGACGGCGACGACAACAATAAAGACGTCCGACGACGACAACTACCCAGTCAATTAGCGGCAATGATATGCTCGACGTACTCAGCAAAAATCAAGATTCCGACGACATGTGGGATGATGAACGGCGGACTTTATTTTCCTGGAATTAAAAACTTGATGAACAACCGTGAATTGTGGATCACAAATCATGGAAATATGGTTATTTGTTGAAAAGATCATGAAAGATAATCTTGAAAAATAAAAAGTATTTTAAAGATTTTGAATTAATAATCTTTTTAAGTAACTGATATGAATTAATAACAAAATCATTTAAATTCAATATTTATATAAAATTACAATCTTACCATTGTCAAATGTATATGAAATGAAAGGTTCAGATCAGTTCACGCAGTTTACTCTTGAGATTTTGTTCACGTTTGAACCTAATCCTATATATATATATATATATATATATATATGTGAGGGTTCAATTAAAAACCACTAATTAAAGTGAAAACTTAAAAACTAACTAACAAAGCCTAAAAAACATGCCAATTTTTTTTACAAATTTTCGCTACTTTTTATATTTAAAAAGCAAAAAACTTGTACTGCACATGTGCATTACAAATTTTTTATTTTTATTTTTGAAAAAAAAAGTTTTTTATATATAAAAAGTAGCGAAAATTTATAAAAAAATTGGTATGTTTTTAGGCTTTTTTTAGTTTGTTTTAAAGTTTTCACAATAAAAGGAGTTTTCGCTTGAACCCTCCCCTATATATATATATATATATATATATATATATATATATATATATATATATATATATATATATATATATATAGGGTCAGGATTTAGGGAAAACGGTGAAAAGTGTGAGAACGGTGAGAACGCTTATGGATCGTCAGATCAAAACAATCTACGGACTAGGTTGGCGCGGTGGCGTTTTCGTAAATAACATCATTTTTATTACATGAATGTGCTTCATTAAGGGTAAAAAGGGTAAAACATTCTTTCTTACATAAAAACGCCATTAAATATAAACCGCCAACTAAATACAAAACGCCAATTTTATTACTGAGTAGTTTTTTCTGTATTTTAGTTAACGTCTTGGCCTATAAAAACGCCATAAAAATAAAACGCCACAATATATAAACACCAAACTTGAAAGATGGGACGTGTTACAGACTTAACAGATAAAGCTGAGCAAAACCGGATACTTTATTAATTGCATTTACTATTATAATAATATCTCGCCTAAACTACGCGCAAAAAACATCCTAGAGTTAAATGTCATTTTAGTTCCTGTGGTTTGAGCCATTTTGCCAGTTTAGTCCAAAGGTTTCATTTTTCGCCTGTGGGTCCAAAAAATTTTCACCGTTGCCATTTTAGTCCACTAGATTAACTTCATCAATTTTTTCTGTTAACGAGAAGGGCAATTTAGTCATTTTATATGTAATTCTGTTAACTAGAAGATCAATTCGGCTATATAAAATGACTGAATTGCCCTTCTCGTTAACAGAAAAAAATAGATGAAGTTAACCTAGTGGACTAAAATGGCAACGATGAAATATTTTTGAACCCACAGGCGAAAAATGAAACCTTTGGACTAAACTGGTAAAATGGCCCAAACCATATGGACTAAAATGACATTTAACTCAACATCCTATAAAGAGAAACGTCTCAGCACCTTCCATTGATCACACCAAAAAAACAAACACCATGGTTCCTAAATACCACTCACTGTAAAACGCCAAAAAGTTAAAAAAATCAACGATGGCAAACATCGTTTCTTGGATATTCAGTATTTTTCTGCGTGAAGTTTCACTAAATGGTTTGTTAGATGAGGGGAGTAAGATTTTGCTGCATGAGATGGACAAATCTTCAAGAAAAAAAGACTGATGACAGTCATATGTCATTTTGTGTTCTTTGTTCTTGAAGAAGGCTTGGACGAGGAGAAGAGACCGATCCTAGTGTAAATGCTATTTTGGACTCCATGATGATAATCAAGATGATAGACAAATAACATCCACCCACATGGCGTCGATCTATGTCTCCAACATCCACAAAGCCACTTCAACACAGGAACAACAAAAAACCACACCAAAAACCAAAACGCCATTTATTTGTGACAGTCTTGTAGTTTCAAAAGAGGAAAGAGACTTATGATAGTGAATATTTGGAAGATAAATTGGATTCGGATTTTTATTTCTTTTTTTTTTTTTTGCTTCTATTTTTTTCTGTGGTTTGTTATGTAATTTTCAGCTAAGAACAAATACATTAATTCTCTAAAGAAAAATGCTTGTGAAACGCCATCATACCACAAATGCCAAACTCCCAAACTATAATAAAATTACTTTGGACAAGTATTATTAAAAACTCAAAAAAAAATGTATAAAACAATGTGCAAGAGAATCGAACAAAAGTGTCATCTTTATCTAAACGCCATTAAAAATACAAAACGCCAAGATGGGACGTGTTACAACCATAAACAGATGAAGTTAAACAAACAGTAACTACCAAACAGTAAACTGAAGCAACGGGAACTTTATTACTAACATTTATTATATTAAAAGCCAATCCATGGGTAATTGAATTTATTTATCTTTTCAAAACGCCATAATTACCTGTCACGTTATAGGACGGCATCCTACATAGCGGCAAAAAAAGAAAAAAGTCATTATAAAAGTAGAACAGGTAAACACAACTTAACACTCCACACTTTATCTAAAACGCCACACATTGTCCAAAACGCCATACACTTAAAAAATTGCTAAGGTTATTGCATGGAGGTTTGAGAGGTCGGAAAGACGTTTCATCCTAATGTTCTCTGATAGGAGAAGGGTGAAGGTCAAGACAATCAGGGACATACTTAGTATGGATGAAGCGGTTCAGAGGGATATTCTGGCCCTTGGGATTCCAAGGGCCGACGATTGTGAAAGGACTCGAAAGGTAATAAAAAGATTGAATAGAAAATTTCCAGCTAATGATGATGATGATGATGATATTGACGCTACTCCTCTACCAACAGTTAGCAGTTAGGTGGTGGATGAAGAAGCAAGAACGGTTAAAGTGACTTATCGACACGGGGTGGAATATTCATTGCCGATGGACGAAATGTTGAAGAAAGAGAGACTACATCTTCTTGAACAACTCTGTGATTTAGCACCTTCGAACGATGCAAGGTCCAGGGTTGTAATGATATTTAAGTATAGGATGCAGCAAAGAAGAGACGAGATGATGGCGTTATACGCCAATGCAAAATATGATGATGATGAATATGAAGAAAGTGATGAACAAAGTGATGGGTACATCTTTGATGTAATCCCATACACAGAAGACTATTAGTTTGTTTTGATTTCGTCTTATTGTAATCTTATGAAATATTAATGAATGGTAATGAATTATTAACAACACCACGAACGCCAAAAAATTTACCTTTATAACATATATGGGATTAGTTCACATGGGAACGCCATAACGCCAAAAAATTTATCTATGTGACACAAAAACAATTAATTCAACGAGACAGATAAAAAAAAACAGCAAAACGCCAGGTAGTTATTAAATCTAACTAAACGCAAAAAAATCTTTGACGCCAAAAATGAAGCAGTATTGTGACACACGAATTGGGAAAAAGAAGATTAAAAAGACAAAAAGCCCCTCCTACCCTGATTATATCCCGCGTCACGTGTTCAATCAGGATGCGTTCTCACCGTTCTGACATTTAGGGCGTTTTCTCCCGACCCCGTTTCCATCTATATATATATATATATATATGTATATATATATATATATATATGTATATATATATATGTATATATATATATGTATATATATATATATATATGTATATGTGTGTGTGTGGAGAGAATCATGCGAAAACTACATATAAATGAGAAAACTAAAAAAGCCTAAAAAACATGCCAAAACTTGTTTTTTTACAAATTTTCGCTACTTTATATATATATATATATATATATATATATATATATATAATTTTCAAAAAAAAAACTTGTACTGCACATGTGCATTATATGTTTAAAGTTAGCTTTTGAGTTTAGTTTAACTTTTAGTGTTAGGTTTTTTAGAGGTTTAGGATTAGGTTTTTTTGTGTAGGGGAGGGGGGTTTAGGTTTTTTTTTTTTTTTTGGGGGGGGGGGTGTGCGGGTGGGGGGTTTAGGCTTTTTCAGGTTTATGTTTATGGTTTAGTTTTAGGGGTTTTTTTTTTTTTTTTGAGGGGGGGGGGTGGGGTTTAGGTTTTAGTGGGGTGGTTTAGGCTTTTCCGTATTATTGCACATGTGCAGTACAATTTTTTTTTAATATCTTTATATATATAAAAAGTAGCAAAAATTTATTAAAAATTGTAAAAAAAATTTGGTATGTTTTTTAGGTTTTTTTAGTTAGTTTTTTGGTTTTGTCATTTAAAGTAGTTTTCTTATGATCCATCCCTTATATATATATATATATATATATATATATATATATATATATATATATATATACTAGCTTATAGACCTATGTATTACATGGATTTGAGGATAGAAAATGGAAGTCTTTAAGATAATCATGGAGTTGATCAATTTCTTTAAAGAAATAAATGTGTTTTCTATTTATATAAACATAAATGAGTTTTTAAAAATAAATATATTATTGTTGAGGTTGGTTGCGTTTGAAGGACATAACGATTATAAGTTTTAAATTATTTTTTATATTTCATATTGTTTCTTACATCACACATAATAAATATAAATTTTGATATGAATACATATAACCCTAATATAAACTATACATACAAAATTAAAGAAAATACAACACTACTCATTTTAAATGATGCGCTTACGAAGCAAGACTTTTGTTTTTGAATACAAAATAATTAGTATATTTTATTTAAATTAATATTTTCTTATTTTAAAAAGTGTTATCAAAGTAGAAGATAGAATGGAATTAGTTCATGATCTAAGATTTTATATATATATATATATATATAGAAAAACTGTATTGTACAAAATGGCTTAACGTACGCTATGTACGCGATGTGAAATCGCATGTTAAAAAACCAACATGCGAAATTGTTACAAAAAAACCAACATGCGATTTCAATGTGGGATGAAGATCTGACGGCTGAGATGATTGCGTACGTAATGTAGGATAAGGGCTCTTGTACGTTAACCTAACTCTATATATATATATATATATAGGGGAGCGCTAAAATGAAAACTACCTCTAGTTGTAAGAACTGAGTGAACCACTTTTCAACCATTAGATCTTCAAGATCAATGAATGGGATTAAAAGTAATTAAAAAGTATTATTAAATATGTTTTGTCTTATTATGTCTTTAATATTTTAATCCAAAAGGTTAGTTTAGTAAGTTTACTCAATTTTGTCTTTTTGTCTTTATAGTTTTTTTATTACTAATTTTTTATTATTATATTAATTGTTATTTTTTAAACATAATTTTTTATTAAAAATCCATTTTAAATTCAGATTTTTTAACAAAACAACTTTTTTGCGCGCCGTTTTTTACACGCCGTTTTTCCGCCCGTCTTTTTTACGCGTCATTTTTTAACGCGCCGTTTTTACGCCCGGCTTTTCAGCGTCGTTAAAATGTTTACGTTTTACATTAAAAAATTACGTTTTACGTTAAAAATTTTACGTTTTACGTTAAAAGTTTTACGTTCTACGTTAAAAAGTTTACGTTTTACGTTAAGCTTTTTATGTTTTACGTTAAAAAGTTTATGATTTACGTTAAAAGGTTTACGTTCTACGTTAAACTTTTTACGTTTTACGTTCTACGTTAAAGTTTTTACGTTTTACGTTTTACGTTTTTACGTTTTACATTAAAACTTTACGTTTTTACATTAAAATGTTTACGTTTTACGTTAAAAAGTTTATGTACGTTAAAAATTTACGTTTTACGTTAAACTTTTTACGGTTTACGTTAAACTTTTTACGTTTTACGTAAAACTTTTTACGTTTTACGTTAAACTTTTTACGTTTTACGTTTTATGTTAAACTATTTACGTTTTACGTTTTTACGGAAAACGGAAAGAGTTTACTCTGCTTTTGGAATAAGCCAACAACTCAAGTTGTCGTTATCTTTTCAAAACTCAACAATTTTCAACAATATGAACAAAATATATAAAATTTCTATCAAAATGCCAGATGTAACAAGTCACTAAAGTATCGGTTCAAGCTCGGTGCGCGTTAACTAAATAAAATCTAAACTAACGTAATAATAACTCGCTACGTTTAAACTTTACCGGTCCTCAGTTGACCATCTTTGACTTGTTTGACTGCTGCTGACCCGAACCGGGTTCGTTGGCTGCTTTCGACCCAAACCAAAATCCAGAAACTGACCGAGAATCGCGAAACTGACCGGGGTTTGGCTCAGATTTCCCGAACCCAATCCGAAAATCGCACCAGATCTGACCGTTGACCAGCTGTTGACCGAACCAAAAACTTTTAGTCATTGGCATTGTCATTCTGAATACAACCCCTGTGCGCTAATCAGTTCATCATGTGTACCTATTTTAGCAGCCTCCTGAATCTGGTCCAAAGTTATGTCAGGGCGCTTATAAGCAATGTTATCTGATATGCTTAAACATGCTAAAGCAGGTGCTTGTGTCACAAGCCCTACCGGAGGAACACCACCATCCAAATCCCCCAACCGCCGCCGCTGTGAGGGGCGGCACCGCCGCTAAACCGACGTCGGTCCGCCGTTCCCACTCCCTTGTGTTCCTCTCTCTCCTTCTGTCTCTCTCTCTCTCTTTTCGCCTCTGCTCATCAGACTTCCCGCTGCGTATCTCTCTCTCTCTCTCTCGTCGATTTCTTGGACCAGCCGTCGCTCACCACCACCACCCGACGATGGTGGTGGTGGTCCATTCATCCATCAAAAGAGGGGGTGTGACTGGAATACCGGCTCCGGCAGTCGGCCGGTGTGGCTGTCAGACAGAAGACGAGGGAGATGAGACAATGAATTGAGAAATGAAGTGTTTGATGTTTCTCTGTGTGTGTTTATTTGGAGAAGATGAGATATGGATTTGAGAGATTGAGAGATGAGAGAAGATGATATAGATCTGGGAGATGATAGAGGAGAGAGGAGAGAGGTTTATAAAATGTCAGTGAATTTAAATGAAGAGAGATGGAAGATTTGATATTTGGGGTAAAAGACCAAAATACCCCTTTTCCTGATTGGTTGAGGGTTGTTCTCGTGGTTCTTACATTTTAGCGGTCCCATATATATATATATATATATATATATATATATAGTTTATACATAACGCCATGCTTGCGGTGCTCACATATAATGCATATATGTGTGGGCGCTCGGGGGGCAAAAGTTAAATGGTACTAACTTTAACGGTATTTTACTAATTTCGTGAAAATAATGTTAAAATCGGCGGAAGGTTAATCATGCATCATGTGGTGACGTTGATAGCTGAAAGACAAGGGGGTACATGCACCAATCAGTCTCTGTCCAGATTGTTTGGGTGTTATGTGTCTTAGGTCCAAGGCTTGATACAAAACTACAATCGAGTCGGGGGTCTCACTATAAGCAACCTCTCTATTCCTACGGGGTAGAGGTAAGGCTGTCTACATCTACTTTTCTCAGACCCTACCTTAGCTTTGCTATTGGTGGGATTTACTGAATATGATGATGATGATATATATATATTGTTTATACATATGTTTAACATTTGTAAAAACGATAATAACAAATTATAAACATGATGAGGTTTTAAATTTTTGGTTACGTCAAATAGTGATGTGTATACAAATTTTTGGTTATCCCATCTTTTTTTTGATAAGTATGTTTTTATTTACTAAAGTATAGATATTATACTAAAGTATAGGTAATTAGATAACTAATATGTTATTAAGAATTAAGAATATTGAAGAGATATAATCATGAATATAAGATTATTTCAAATATATATTAAATTCAATCATTTAATAATCTTTATATTAATTTACTTATTATTTATAATATGGTAAGATATTATGATAAATTGCCACATGACATTTTGGTGAAATTCTTTGTTATAAGAAAATGCCATGTGGCATTAAAGTTACTCTTTTACTAGTATTAGTATTAGATATATATATATATATATATATATATATATATATAATGTAAGTATCTATAGAAAACCCACTTTAATTTAGAAAACCCGGGAAACTCAAAGCTCCCGATGTTTTTTTTTTTTTGAAAAAATTTACACATGTTATATACATGTTTTTAAGGGTTTTGGGCAAAAAAAATCAAAAAAGCGCCGAGTAGATATTAAAAAAAAAATAAACAAGTTTTGGTGTAACACATGTTACAAATATGTCAGATGAATGTAACATGTGTTACACCAAAACTTGTTTATTTTTTTTTAAATATCTACTCAGTGCTTTTTTGATTTTTTTTGCCTAATACCCTTAAAAACATGTATATAACATGTGTAAATTTTTTCAAAAAAAAAAAAAAAACATCGGGAGCTTTGAGTTTCCCGGGTTTTCTAAATTAAAGTGGGTTTTCTATACATTCTTCCCCTATATATATATATATATATATATATATAGGTAGAGGATCCTGTACAAAGTCCTACTTTTGTGAGAAGGGTGAGAAATAATGTGGTGATGACAAGTGTCCTATATCTAAATTAATTCAAAAGGGTGAATTAGTAATTTTCTATTTCTTTCAATTAATTGATTAAAAGATAACTGCCCAAAATAACCGCCACCCTTTATTATAGGAATTAATCTACGAATTTGTGTAGTGTTATATATTATGTAGTGCAACAACCATTCAGAACTGTATAGTGTTATATATTTTTTATATAGTGTTATATAGTGTTACTTGGTGTTATATGGTGTTATAATATGGTTTTTGGTGTTATATAATTCTGTAGTGTTATATAATTCTGTAGCGCAACCATCAAAAAACACTATATAACACCATAAATTATTAATTCTGTAGTGCAACTACCATTCAGAACTGTATAGTGTTATATATTTTTTATATAGTGTTACATGGTGTTATATAGTGTTATTTGGTTATATAGTGTTAGATGATGGATGCATAGTGTTATATAGTGTTATATTTTTCTGGTAGCATGTCTATGATGGATGTATAGTGTTATATATTGTTATATAGTGTTATATGATAGATGTATAGTGTTATATGATAAATGTATAGTGTTATATGATGGATGTATAGTGTTATATGATGGATGTATAGTGTTATACGTTTCTTGCAGCAGTTACATATTTTTGTATTTTTAGAATTGAGGATCGATATAATTTAGCAATTAAATTTGAATAGCTAGTTTTTAGGAGATTAATGGGGGTTTTGGTTGTGTAGGATACGGTTACCATATTTGAAACATTGGAAAAGACACTATTGCCCTTCAATTTTACATAAGGTCCTTCTAACTAAAACACAATTTACATTTTTATACCCTATTGATCTCAACCATTAGATCAAATATCCAATGGTTTAAAACATTTCTTACCCTTCTCACATTTTAGACACTTTTTACCATATCCCTATATATATATATATATATATATATATATATATATATATATATATATATATATATATATATATATATATATAGGACAAAGATCCGTTAGGAACCACCCCTTATTGCGAGAACCGCGAGAACCAGTGTGAACACAAACAGTAATTCCTAAAAAAATCTAAAAAACACCCAAAAATTTTTTTTTTATTTTTTTACTATTTTTTTTTTGAAAAACTCGCTATATTTTGTTAATAAAAAAAATAAAAAAAAATTTCAAAAAAAAAAAATTCGAGTAACAGTTATCCATGCACATGTGCATATGTGTCGTTTCTTTGTCAAATTCCGTAATTCATTACAAATAATAGTCAATTGCACTTTCATTTACACTACTACGTGTAATACACTATCTTTTACATTACCAATGTTAGAAATGCACATGTGCATCTATATGTATCAACAGGAAATAAGGTGTTTTGGTACACTACTTTCTCTTTCATCTATCATTCCATCCATAATACACAAGCATGCACATGTGCATTTCTGTCATTTCTTTGACAAATTCCGTAATTCATTACATATATTAGACAATTGCACTTTCATTTACACTACCATATGTAATACACTACTTTTTACATTACCAATATTAGAAATGCACATGTGCATTATATGTATCAACATGAAATAAGGTGTTTTGGTACACCACTTTGAATACACTTTCCCTTTCATCTATCATACCATCCATAATACACTACCATTACCTCCTACCATCCATAATACAATACCATTACCTCCTACCATCCATAATACAATACCATTAACAATATTTTCACTTTATTACATGTATGTAAACACCATTTATACCATCCAATCAACATATTACATAAAAAATTGACAACTATAACCAAACCATCAACCACTAGATATAACTAACCAAAAAACATGTATATGTGTCTACTTCTCCATTCAAAATCACAAACTTTTTGTACCAAAACACGTTATATCATGGTTATACCTAATTATGCACATGTGCATTTTAAATATTGGTAATGTAAAAAGTAGTGTATTACTAATGGTATTGTAAATTAAAGTGCAATTGTCTATTCCTGATAATGTATTACCGAATTTGTTGAAGTAATGATACATATGCACATGTGCATGGATAACTGTTACTCGAAAAAAAAAGTTTTTTTTTTTTTTTTTTATGGAACGAAATATAGCGATTTTTGGTTAAAAAATATTAAAAAAAATAAAAAAAAAATTTTTGAGTGCTTTTTTGATTTTTTTTAGATTTTATTTTGTGTTCACATTGGTTCTCGCGGTTCTCGCAATAAGGGTGGTTCTCGCATGAACCTTACCCTATATATATATATATATATATATATATATATATATATATATATATATATATATATATATATATGGGAATTATAGAGAGAAAACCCACTTGAGTTAAGAAAACTCAAAAAAAGCTTATGTAAAAAACTTTTTTTTTCTAAAAAATTAAAGGATGTAAGTTACATGTTATCAGACGTTTTGAGCCAAAAAAACAAAAAGCACCGAGTGGTTTTTTTATTACTTTTGTTGAAAATTTAGTGCTTATATATATATATATATATATATATATATGATAAAGACTGAATTTTAAGATTTTTGATAAAAAAAATCCAATCGACTCTTTTTGGTTTTTTTTTTTGGGCAAAATGTTTGATAACATGTAACTTATATTCCCTAACTTTTTTAGAATAAAAAAATTGTTATAAGTTTTTAGATGTGGATAATCATAATTATTTGAGCCCGATAAATTGTAAGATTAATTTTATATAGAGGGTCCAATAAATTACTATTAGATAAAGACAAAATTGTACAAATTAACCTTTATATTATACCTAAATTGCACTTCATTACTTTCACTATGAAATCGGCCAAACCCAACATTTATGTTCATGTTTTGTTACATTTTATAACCTTTACAACTGACATCGTCAAAAAACTCAGTTAAGTTACCTCACATGCTTTGCATGTTAGGGTACTATGGTCTTTTACAACATAAATGTTGATTTGTGCAAAAATATTATTTATAACATAAAGGTTGATTTGTGCAAAAGATTATTATATATATAGTAGAATTTTTTTTTTTTTGCAAAACCATTATTAATTGTTAATAGTTATATATTTATATATATACACATATATAAAAATAGTTTTAAATTTATTCTATAAAAATTTCTGATTTCAATATTTTTATAGAGTTTATATAAATTAGTATTTATATAAAGTATTTAAATAAAACACAAATTCTTTTAAAATAAAGCTATTGTAATATTCAAAATATTTTTATAATTATAACGGAATTTTTTAAAACTACTCAAATTAAAGAGTAAACTATCAAAATCGTCCATGAGGTTTGGATACAACTGCCAGATCCATCCAAAAACAACTTTTTTCTCAACTGGACCACTGAGGTTTTCAAAATTGTTGCCACATTCATACACTTTTTTAACCCTATTAAAAAATTAATGTTAAATGAGGGGTATTTTGGTCAATCTCTTTATTTATTTTACTTTTGTAATTTTTTAATCCAACAACTCTAATGATACTATAAAAATGAAGGCTAATTAAACATATAAATTATTAGCATTAAGAAGAAAAAAGTAATAATACTATAAAAAAGGATATTAGATCAAAATCATGTTGGTTGATAACCGATTGTTACTAATACAATTCAAGAGTACAACCACTCGTTTGAGTAACACTAAATTGAGTATTCAATTAAGCCCACATTCTTGGTATAAATAGATCGATTAAATATCTTAACAATGTTGCTTTTTATTAAAATACTTTAAACCCTACGCATACTACAACGTGATATACCGGGTCATAACATTCTATAATTTTAACCAGCAGCCATGGTTGTAAAACAAGGTTTCCAAGGCCGAGTACTCCCCGAGTAGTCGCTACAAGGTAGGATGCCGAAGCGACTATCTCTAACTCCGCCTAATTACTCGGAATCGATCAAACGCAGTCAACCTCGGCCAAAATCAGATCTAGTAGGTCAATTTGGGCCGAGTTTAACTTAAAAATAATAAAACATAATTTATATGACTATCAAATTAAACAATGAATATCATTTTTACGTATTTTGTTATAAATATTAGTAAATTTATGCTATTAGACTTATATTTAATTTCTGAAAACTAATTTCTTTATAATTTAACATGTCCGAGTACTCCCGGAGTACTCTCCACCTATGCCGAGTACTCTCAACTCCCCGGTCGACCGATTAGGGAGCGCCTAGCGACTTTTGCAACCATGCCAGCAGCAACTTCAGTTTTCAACACACAATGCCCTGAAAAATGCAAAGGTCTTAACAAACATATTGAAACACAGATAACGATCCAAATCAATATCAAATAATGGCCAATGAGAACGCCGAGAGACTAATTAGCAACACAATAGGAGGTAGTGATTATGAGGCTCTGTGTGACAACTCAGAATTCCAAGGTCCTTTTACATATGTGCTACTTCTAGTCACGTTCCGTCATACGTTGTAATTGTGTTTTAACTATGTGAAACTCTAATGAAAGATGATTGGTTGTGAGAAACTTTTAGATGACTGGGTAACTGTATTTTGAACCTAGTCGCTAAATCGTGCACCTTCTGCTTGGGCCGAACCCCTCAGTTGCATCCTTGGTTGTTCACGGCCCAATAGTCACGAGCTCGGAACGGAGCCAATGAATGGCCCGGCTCATCTATGCGCATACAACCCTTAACTTTGTGAAAGGCCTCCATAATCTAACTTAATCAAAAGATTAGCAAACCCTAACACTCCTCTCCTCTTCCTTCCTTGGCGTCAACTACAATACCCCTCTCGAAGCCTGTTCAAACATCATCTCTCCCTCTCGTTCTTGTGTGCAATCTTAACACTCCCGGTTAGTATGATTGATCCCTGGATTGATTTATATTCTTTGTCAATCTTGATTTTGTGTTTACATGTTTAGTGATATTGGTTTATATAAAGCCGAACATGACTTAAGATTGTGGTATGATTGATCATTGATATATGTTACACGATAGGGATAGGTGATGAGCAAGGATTGTTTGGTGATTAGTTGTAATATAATGATATGATTATGAATGTGAAATCATTAGGGTGTTAAATGATTAATTCATGGTTGTATGATGATGTTGATTCGATGATTTGTTGCTTTAATTGATCCGAATGTGTGTGATGATGATGGTGATTATGTGATAATATGAAACTGCCATGATTAGGGTTTGTAGAAAATCTTGGAGGGTTGTTTTGATTCTATTAAATTGGAATGCATAACTGTTGGAATGGATGATTGGTAAACAAAAACGTGTAACGGATTTTCCATGAATTACGGTTGAACATGACCCACTCGCACACCAAGAGCTGGTCGCACAACTAACCAGCCGCACACATTCCCAATCGCACAAACCCACCCTAGTCGCACACCTCAAGACCTGGGTGAACTGTTGGGTCGAACCATGATGGGCCTGTATTGTTGGAATCGCACAAGGTTAAGTCAGTCGCACAAGTTCAGGCCAGTCGCACACCCTGGTGTTGGGCTGTAGCAATTGGGCTAAACTTCAGTGTTGGATCGCACAGCCCGAATGGGCTTTACACGGATCTCACAATAAGGCCCAATCGCACATGATGAGTGTTTGGGCTGCAATATTTGGGCCGAACACAGTATTGATCGCATAAGATTGAGTCACACACTCGGGACTCAATCGCACATCCTCATTGGGCTCGAATCGATTTGGGCCGCACGGTTACTGGATACGTGTACAACCTGTTTATGTGTAGTTGTGTTGTATGTTTAACTGATGAGTTGTTTGTGGCCCAAAGGTGCATTGCATATGTTATGTAGTGATTTTCTTGTGTGACTACGTGAACAACTTGAATGCAAACTGATTATGTGGACATGAACATCACAAGCTTTGATTGATTAAGTGTAAACAAGTAATTAGTCTTACCGAGCAAACCAAGGTGAGTTCACTACTCTCATTACAAGCATGCGTCCGGTGGGGACAATCAAACATGCTAACAAACAAACATATTTTCATAAACCCATATCCATGTAAGGGATATGAGGCAGTCTTTCATAAACCCATATCCTTGTAGGGGATATGAGGCAGTTTTCAGAAAATGTTGATGTTGGATAATACACTCACTTTCTATCACTTAAGTCCCATCATACTACCGAACTAGTTGCTTGTAGGGCAACGGGGTTATTAGTTGATAGCGTTATTAGGTTTGGCACCCTCACGACGTACCTGGATAGGACGGGCGTGAACTAATAACTTTAAAATCATGACCAATGTTTGATAGAGCATTGTGGAAGGGCAAAAAGGAGCCATCTTCGGTATCGAGTTATTATCAACATAACGTAAATCAATACTTGGTAACAAACGGTCAAAAACACTGTGAACTCGCAAGCTTTTCGCTGATACACTTTACTGCATGCTTGCAGGTCCTTAGGTATACTGACATGGAACTTGCTGTCTGCGAAGTTGGAGTGGTCATGGGTCGTGGCAACTGGAATGCTCTTTTGAAGTTACATTGTCTTTAAATATTTACATCAAACTTATTGAACAAATTACTATTATGCTTCCGCTGAACATGTTTGGTTTTCTAAACTAATGTTTGAATTATACTATTTTGTTAATGGAAAGTTCTACTTCACTTATGGTTCAATGTGATTGGTGGCTAGATCCTGGTACATCACACGCCTCGCGGGGGTTTCCGCTTGTGGTATTTTTGGGGGTGTGACAGTTTGGTATCAGAGCCCCTGGTTATAGTGAACTAGGTTTTAAAACGTTTTCATAAAACCAGACTATAACCAAACAGTATCGAAACCAACCATGACACTCAGCTCCAGATTGCAAGGTTCGTCCTCTGTTTACCTTATGAATTACTTACCTTGTATACACACACCCACGACTTGCATGAAACTACATGCTTGACACTATGATGTGATTACACGTGCTGCTTGTTTAAGAGATGTTCGATAGTGTGATGCTACCCTCCGACTTTTGTGATTCCTAGTTTTGTGATGTCTTTCGTTTTGTTATTCGAATGTGGGGAACCTTTTAGCACGAGTTAAGAGGCACTGAGATAAGCATGCAAATTGTATTATTATTATGGGTGCACACACAATAATAATGTGGGCTGCATGCGAATCCCAGTGAGGCTTAATAAGTGTGAAAGGGGTTCTGTCCCACTATCCGCTATAATGATAGAGTTCCTCAAATCCATAGAAGTGATAGTGATGATTGACTTCCACTCAATCGTGATCCTTATCTTTTCCACTCTTCTTATATACAATCATGAGCGGATGTGGCGGACGTAACGGTGGACGTGGAGGTGGCCGCGGTGGTGGACGTGGCAACATTGTGATGACTCAAGAAGAGTTGACATATCTGATTAACACACGTGTGGCTGAGTCTTTGGCAGCTCAGCAAGCTGGTATGATACATACCAGGCAAAGCATAATCCTTTGTCATTTTACTCGATTCTCATTCGTGCGCACTTTCTTTTGTTTTAGGTCAACACGCGAACCAAAACAAGAACAATCCACCTATGTGTACGTTCAAAACATTCATGGATTGCAAGCCCCAAATTTTCAGTGGAACTGAAGGTCCTGTGGGACTACTCTGTTGGTTCGAGAAAGCTGAATCTGTCTTTGCCATGTGTAACTGTCCAGCTGGGGACATGTTGAAATTTGCTTCATGCACACTGGAGGATGGTGCCTTGACTTTGGTGGAATGCTCAGGTGCTGATACTGGGCATTAAGATGGCACACGCGACAACTTGGGATGATTTGAAGGAGTTGATACGGGAAGAGTCTTGCCCTCGCGATGAAATTCAAAAGCTGGAAACGAGTACTATAACTTGAAAATGGTGGGGTCTGAGATCGAGGCTTATATGAAACGGTCTCACGAGCTAGCGAACATGTGTACTAACCTATCCCGACCACCTCACTGCAGAATCGAACTCTACATCAAAGGATTGGCACCACAAGTCAAGGGTTTAGTCACTGCAGCAAATCTTGACAACCTGCCACGAATCATCAGGCTGGCTCATAAGATCACTGATCAGGAGGTGGAGCGTGGCTCGCTACCACCACGTGTTACAGCCACTAATACTGCTACCCCCACCACTGACAACAAGCGTAAATGGAATGACGCAGACAAGGCGACCAATTCGAACCAGTTACAAAAGAAGCCTGACAACAACAGTCGTAGTTTCAGTCAGTCATCTTCGGTCTACCAGAATCAGAACAACAGTCAAACTTCGGGCTCTTATGCAGGAAAATAGCCGAAGTGCAACAAGTGCGGTTTCCACCACTATGGTTCGTGTAACCGAACGTGTCAAAGGTGTGACAAGGTGGGTCACATGGCGAAGGATTGAAGAGCTCAGTATCCAAAGCAACAGCAACAACAGCCCCAACAACAGCAACAGAGGCAGTAACCCCAGCAGAACCGGGGTAATCAAAGGGGATGTTACCAATGTGGCAACGAATGGCACTTCAAGAAGGATTGCCCACAATTGAATCAGAACGCCAACAACGGTGGGAACAATAATCGCTAGAACAACAACAACAACGTGAGAAACAACAACAATGGGAATAACGGTGGAAATGGCGCTTGTGGGAGAGTGTTTACTATAGGAGCAGGTGATGCAAGGAATGATGGCAACGTCGTGACCGGTACGTTCTCTGTCAACGGTATTTTCGCTTCTGTATTATTTGACTCTGGTGCAGACTGGAGTTATGTGTCCTTGGGGTTCAGTTGTCAATTAGGGTTAATTCCAACACCCCTCGAAACCAAACACGTAGTGGAATTGGCTGATGGGAAGTCAATTGAAGCTTCACATCTCCTTTTAGGGTGCAAACTTGATCTCTTGGGTCAAGTGTTCGACATTGACCTTTGTAAGGACTGCCAAAAATATCCCAAATCGACCCGTAAGTAAAAACCCGGACCCCTGAAACCCTAATGCACATGAAAAACCAAGAAAACAAGAAATTTGACCTTCAGGCGGGCCGCGTAAAGGTTAAGCATACCTTACGCGGGCCGCGTCAACACCAAGTTGACCAGATAAGCGTTCCGGGGCCACGTGTCATCCATGTGGCGACCCTACTCGTGACCCATGCAACCTACACGTAGACTAGGTGGCCACGCGGGCCGTGTAAACCCTTCTTAAATCTTACGTAGGCCGCGTAAGACACAAAATCAGGCTATAAATAGCTTGTGCATGGGGCTTTCATTCTGTTGTCGAAAACTTTTCACAAAGACGAAGATAGACTGCTTAAAGCTATATTTTCATATAGCTAGGTGCTGCCACGATACCGGGTATTAACTCGATCGCTATTACGATTCAATGTCCGATCGATTGGAACTATCCGATGGATGTTTATGTGCTGCCCACATTTGGGTTATACTTTGTCATTCGTCGTGAATTCGATGGATGTTTAGTATCGCACTTTGTCATTCGTTGTGAGGGTTTGTATCTCGTGAGTTATCGTAAATGCTGTATTAGTTACTTACCTAGTTCGTGTGCATCGTTGTTTAAACTAGGTTATCAGGCTTATCAGTAGGCTAAACTCTGCCCGTATAAACTTGCAATGTGAGTCATTCTCTTTTTATCAACAGTGTTTTACAATACTCCAAATTATTTTCAAAGTTATAATTACAGGGATTAAGTCATGGTTATCTTAAATCATTGGCTAGTGGGGTATTGTGCACATTACTAATTTCTCACAGTTAGGCTAATCAATCCTAACAGTGATAATCATCACTACTTGGGTGAAAGGACCCTATAGTGGTATGACCATCATCACACGGCTGTGACACGGCACCAGATAAAAATAAGATAAAGGCCATTGTAATCGCTCTTATGCTGTAATTGATAACTATGGGTCGTTTTATTAAAATTGAATGATTCACCAGTATTTCCCCGCTGACAAAATATTTTTAAAACACGTTTCAGGCACCTCCTGTGAATCAAGAAAAAAGTGCTACGGAGCACTAATCAAGCTTGAAGTGGTGGCTCAGTAAATAAATAAACATGTTTTGTAAATCAGGGAATTTCCTCGGGAAATTCCTCTATTGTAAATTACGGGGTTCATCCCAAGTGATGAAATAAAATAATCGGGCATTTTCAAGTTTTAAAAGATCCTGTTAAAATCTTCCGCTGCTAAAATCAAATAATAAATACCACGGGTTTTTCTGCCCCGCGGCTCGTGGACCGGGTAAAACGGGGACAGAAAAAGGTGGTATCAGAGCCACTGATTCAAAGCCAATTAAGTATTCTTAAATACTTAAATTCCTGATTGCCATTCTGTGATTCTGTGAAATTTTAGTTACAAGAATTTAACTTAGAATTTTGCGTGTCTCTTTATATATGCTAAACAACATGAATGAACTATCAGAAGCCCTTCAAAACTTTACTATCCATACTACAGATATGGATACTACTACGGGCTATCAGGCTGATGTTGAGGAACCAATGGTATTCGGGGCTCAACCCGAGGATAAACCAAAGGTGAAAAAGAGAAGGAGGTTTGTTGGCTGGAGGCGTGTGCGTAGGAAGAAACCAATGATACCGAAGGCAAAAGCTAAAAAGGTTGAGGATCCCAAGGATAAAGGAAAAGGGATAGAGATTGGAGAAAGTTCTGGGCAAGCTCAATAAATGCCGCCCTGGGAGGAGTTAGATCAGAAATTGGCACTTAGTGACCTCATCGGACCTGCCGATGAAGACTTTTTCTATTACCCGGTGGAATCCCAACTCCCAGTAAATTTGGAGTCGGCTATCCTAGATTCCATTGTGAACCCCCAACCTCTACCCACAGAACTGGAAGAATGGTGGACCACCGACTGGGAATTTCAGAACTTTTTGAATAACCCTAACACCTTTTTCCCTCAATTCGACCCGGAGCCTGCACCAAATCCGCCAATGAGCAATGAAAACTTGGCTGAACTCCGCCATTATGGCGAGGAGCTGGTGTATGCAGGGAATAGAATCCGGGAAGTGGGAGAACAGATCTCCTGGAAGTACGACGAGAGGGAACGTCGTTTCTGAAATATTAGCTGACGAGGACAGGATATGGCTGTGTGGTGTGTTTGTTTAATAATAATAAAATAATAAATAATATAATCTTGTAAAATAACTAAAATAAAACTTTGTAAGATAATCAGTGTGTACGGATGCATACTATTAAAATATATAAAATCGGATAGTCGCAAAGTCGACAAATTTTGACTGTACATGTTAGTATGGTTATGTGTTTTTGTGTTTTTGTGTTTGTCTTTTCGAGTTAATTGACTATTTGTTAATTTGCAGTATGGGTAAGCAAAGAATTTCGGACATCTATCGTCAACTAGATAATTCACCAAAAGATAAGGGAACCTCATCTCAATCAAATTCCTCAAGATACTCAGCAAATACTAAGGAAGGAATATTTGTTCGTAAGGCACAGTTTGAGGAACCACTAACCCCTAAGAAAAGACGTCGGACTATTAGAAAAAGTCAAGAAAAAGAAATGATAAGTAATAAGGAAACTCAGGAAATAAGTAATAAACCCCATGGGAAGACGAATTAGATGAAAAATGGGCAGATCTCTATATGTTAGCCACTACAGCAGTAAATGCCAACCTTTAATTAAGTTAAACTGCCAAACCTGGACCAACCAATAAAATTAGATCTCAACACCTTTATCCAGTACTAGCACCCATATCATCTATAAACCAGAAACTTTAGTATACAAAAATAGAATAAAAGCATGCCAAGCAGAATATCCCTAGTTAGACTAAAATGCACAACCCTAGTATATTTTAAATTTCAGTTGTAAGTTGTAATAGACATGTATATAAATAAAAGTTGACTATTTTAGCTATACGTGTTTAATGTGATTTTGTTAGATTACTTTAATTCCATTTGGTTATATTTTACCAATAACTTATTTAGATATATTGTTAGTTATCAGATGGAACACGCTGGGAATGAACCGGTTAATGAAATTAATCAATCGGAAAACCATAACGAGGATCACTTCTTAAATCGACAAGATATAGAAAATATTGTCGCTCAGGGAATAGTTAACGCTATTCCAGCAATCGTCGCTGTAGTCAAAAATCCTGTTGAGCCTTCACAAGCTCACCTTAGTAAACTCACATGCGAAGATAATTTCAGTAATAGTGTTAACATAAGAGGCAATGATGACAACTTAATTCAGGCCCTAATACTCAAAAGAATGAAAGCTGCAATGCCTGGTTGCACTTACAAGGAATTTCTTGCCTGTAAACCAGCTGAATTTGCAGGCACTGGAGGGGCGACTGCCGCACTGCATTGGTTAGAGAAAACAGAAGCCGTAATTAAAATAAGTAAATGTGTAGAAGAAGATAAAGTTATGTATGCTTCTCACCTTTTCAAGGAAGAGGCATTAGAATGGTGGAATACGGTACTGCAAGCCAAGGGAAGTGACTTGACCTATGCTATGAGTTGGGAAGAATTCAGACAAATGGTGGAAAGAAAATTTTGTCCTGAATATGAGAAAGAACAAATGGCAAACAAGTTCCTGAGCCACCGAATGGCGGATGTTAGCTGTCGAGGTTATACTTAGAAATTTTTCGAGTATGCCAGGATCGTGCCAACTCTGGCTTCGCCAGAGCCAGTACTTATTTCTCGCTATATTTGGGGTTTGATTAGCGAGATTCGTAATATCGTCAAAGCTGCCAGACCTCGCACAATTGATGATGCGGTGGAATTAGCCAATACCTTGACAGATGAACTGGTACGCACGCGAGAAGAAAATATAAAGAAGGACTTGGTTCAGAAAATTTCCCAAGGGTACCGAGGGGGTAATACAAGTAACAACTTCAGGAAAAGAGGAACTGGGCAATCCTCTACTATTCCATTTTGCAGGACTTGCAAAAGAAAGCATTCTGGAAAATGCAGAGGGTATTGCAATTTCTGCAAAATTCCAGGACATCAAGAGGAAGATTGCCGGAGGAAGAAATCAACGATTTGCTTCAACTGTGGAGAAGCTGGACATTTTAGACCAGACTGCCCTAAACTGGTCAAACCAGCTGATAATAGCTAAACCTGCAGAAGGAACTACCAAGAAGAATGCAAGAGCCTTTCAGTTGACTACACAAGAAGCGAATCTGATTCCGGATGTGATAGCGGGTCGTTCCTAGTTCACAACGTTTATGCAAAAGTATTATTTGACTCTGGTTCAAACCAAAGTTTTATAAATACTTCGTTCTGCCAAGCTCTTAAATTACCGTTAACCAAACTTAAGCAGGTTTATACAGTACAAACAGCCGACGGTAACTCAGTTAGCATAGATCGAGTTTTGCAGGAAAGTAAAATAGAACTTTCAGGTTATAAATTTTCTGCAACCCTGTTACCCATGAAATTAGCTGGATTCGATGTTGTTTTAGGAATGGATTGGTTAGTAGCCAATCACGCTCGAATCCTTTGTGAAAAGAATTCCATAGAAATTCGTGCCCCATCAGGAAAAATAATTATGGTTGTAGGAGATAAGCCGCGAAAGCCAATGAAATTCATTTCAGTCATGAAAGTGGCCAGTTATTCCAGAAAGCTGGGAATAGCATACATGGTTTCGGTAGTTGTTAATACCAAAAATAAAGAACTTAAGGACATTCCAGTAGTATCAGAATACTTGGATGTATTCCCAGAAGAACTACCTGGATTACCACCAGATAGGGAAGTAGAATTTAGAATTCATCTAATTCCTGGAACTACACCGATAGCCAAGGCACCTTATCGGTTAGCACCCACCGAAATGTTAGAATTAAAGAAGCAGTTAGATGAATTACTAAACAAAGGGTTTATACAACCTAGCTCATCCCCCTGGGGAGCACCAATGTTGTTTGTGAAAAAGAAAGATGGTTCGATGCGAATGTGTATCGATTATAGGGAATTAAATAAAGTTACAATTAAGAATCGATACCCATTACCTAGGATTGATGGTCTTTTTGATCAGCTTCAGGGAGCTAGATATTTCTCTAAGATAGATTTACGCTCCGGATACCATCAATTGAAGGTACAAGAAGAGGACATACCTAAAACTGCTTTCAGAACTAGGT
This sequence comes from Helianthus annuus, assembly GCF_002127325.2. NCBI lineage: Eukaryota > Viridiplantae > Streptophyta > Magnoliopsida > Asterales > Asteraceae > Helianthus > Helianthus annuus. The sequence goes on from NC_035449.2 coordinate 41,945,210, forward strand.
ATGGCCATTACGAGTTTACAGTCATGCCCTTTGGGTTAACAAATGCTCCTGTAGCATTTATGGATATGATGAATAGGATCTGTAAACCGTATCTAGATAAATTTGTAATTGTCTTCATCGACGACATACTTATTTATTCCAAAAGCCAGGACGAGCATTGTGAACATCTACATGCACTCCTAACTTTGTTAAGAAAGGAGAAGCTTTACGCCAAATTATCGAAATGTGAATTTTGGCTCCAGGAGGTGCAATTCTTAGGACACATGGTGAATCACGAAGGTATTCACGTAGATCCTTCCAAAATAGAAGCAATCACCAAATGGAATGTCCCACAATCAGTTATGGAAGTTAGAAGTTTTCTAGGATTAGCTGGGTACTATAGGCGATTCATTAAGGATTTTTCTAAGATAGTTGTACCATTAACTAAGCTAACTTGCAAAGCGGTCAAGTTTGAGTGGGGACCTAGGCAAGAAAAGGCTTTTAACATTTTAAAACAAAGGTTAACAAATGCCCCAATTCTTGCCTTACCAGAAGGAACTAAAGATTTTGAAGTTTACTGTGATGCTTCTAAATTAGGATTAGGATGTGTGCTGCAACGCAAGAAGGTAATTGCGTATGCCTCAAGGCAATTGAAGAAGCACGAGGAAAATTATACGACTCATGATTTAGAGTTAGGATCAATAATTTTTGCCCTTAAAATTTGGAGACATTATCTGTATGGAAGTAAGTTTACCGTTTATACGGATCATAAAAGTCTAAGATACATATTTGGGAAAAAAGAATTAAACATGAGACAAAGAAGATGGATGGAAATTCTAAGTGACTACGACTGTGATATTCAATATCACGAGGGAAAAGCAAATGTAGTCGCGGATGCTCTCAGTCGTAAGTATCATGAAAAGCAAAGGCGAGTTCGTGCTCTTAGATTAAATCTTCAAGTAGATTTAATGGAACAACTAAAGAATGTTCAAGAAATAGCAATCAAGGACGATGCTGAAGAAATGAAAGGAAGGATAAAGGAATTAGAGAAAAGCACTGATGGAATCTGGAGATTCCACAAGAAAAGGATTTGGGTACCTAAACAGGGAAACTTAAGAGATAAGATTTTAGAGGAAGCTCATAAATCTAGTTATACCATGCATCCAGGAAACAATAAGATGTACCAAGATTAAAGAAATCATTTCTGGTGGATAGGAATGAAAAAGGACATAGCTAGATATGTATCTAAGTGTCTAACTTGTTCGCAAGTTAAGGCAGAACACCAGAAACCTTCAGGGTTACTCCAACAATTAGAAATGCCTGTTTGGAAATGGGAGCTAATAACCATGGATTTCATTACTAAGTTGCCCAAAACCAGAAAAGGTAATGACGCAATTTGGGTGATTGTGGACCGATTAACCAAATCAGCTCATTTTCTACCCATTAAGGAAACCTTTAGCATGGAAAGGTTAGCCAAGTTGTACGTAGACGAAGTAGTATCCTTACATGGAGTTCCACTCTCCATTGTATCAGATAGGGATATTCGTTTCACTTCACATTTTTGGACGAGTTTTCAAGAAGCAATGGGAACCCGATTAAATTTAAGTACAGCTTACCATCCCCAAGCTGACGGATAAAGTGAAAGTACGATTCAAACCTTGGAAGACATGCTCAGAGCATGTGTAATCGATTTTGGTGGTAACTGGGATAACCACCTACCATTAATTGAATTCTCCTATAATAATAGTTATCATTCAAGCATTGAAGCTGCCCCATTCGAAGCACTGTATGGACGCAAGTGTAGAACTCCGGTTTACTGGCCAGAAATAGGAGAAAGCCAATTATCAGGTCCTGAGATTGTGCAAGAGACCACTGACAAGATAACTCAAATCAAGGAAAGATTAAAGACGGCTAGAGATCGTCAGAAAAGTTATGCAGACAACCGACGTAAGCCGCTAGAGTTTCAAGTCGGAGACAAGGTACTCTTGAAAGTTTCTCCTTGGAAAGGAGTAGTTAGGTTCGGTAAGAAAGGAAAGTTGAATCCAAGATACATAGGACCATTCCCAGTGATTCAGCACATAGGACCAGTTGCCTATCGCTTACAACTACTAGAAGAGTTAGCTGGAGTACATGATGTATTTCATGTATCCAACCTCAAGAAATGTTTATCTGACAAATCCCTGGTAGTACCTCTTCAAGATATACAAGTGAATGAAAAGCTGAAGTTTGTTGAGAAACCACTTCAAATAGAAGACAGAAAGGTTAAGTTTCTCAAGCACAAACGACTCGTGCAGGTTAAAATCAAGTGGGATTCAAAAAGAGGGCCCGACTACACCTGGGAGCTGGAATCAGAGATGAAGCGAAAATATCCTCACTTATTTCAGTAAATCTCGAGGACAAGATTTTAAATAAGGTGGGGAGGATGTAAGGACTGCCAAAAATATCCCAAATCGACCCGTAAGTAAAAACCCGGACCCCTGAAACCCTAATGCACATGAAAAACCAAGAAAACAAGAAATTTGACCTTCAGGCGGGCCGCGTAAAGGTTAAGCATACCTTACGCCGGCCGCGTCAACTCCAAGTTGACCAGATAAGCGTTCCGGGGCCACGTGTCATCCATGTGGCGACCCTACTCGTGACCTATGCAACCTACACGTAGACTAGGCGGCCACGCGTGCCGCGTAAACCCTTCTTAAATCTTACGCGGGCCGCATAAGACACAAAATCAGGCTATAAATAGCCTGTGCATGGGGCTTTCATTCTGTTGTCGAAAACTTTTCACAAAGACGAAGATAGATTGCTTAAAGCTATAATTTCATATAGCTAGGTGATGCCACGATACCGGGTATTAACTCGATCGCTATTACAATTCAATGTCCGATCGATTGGAACTATCCGATGGATGTTTAAGTGCTGCCCACATTTGGGTTATACTTTGTCATTCGTCGTGAATTTGATGGATGTTTAGTATCGCACTTTGTCATTCGTTGTGAGGGTTTGTATCTCGTGAGTTATCGTAAATGCTGTATTAGTTACTAACCTAGTTCGTGTGCATTGTTGTTTAAACTAGGTTATCAGGTTTATCAGTAAGCTAAACTCTGCCCGTATAAACTTGCAATGTGAGTCATTCTCTTTTTATCAACAATGTTTTACAATACTCCAAATTATTTTCAAAGTTATAACTACAGGGATTAAGTCGTGGTTATCTTAAATCACTGGCTAGTGGGGTATTGTGCACATTACTAATTTCTCACAGTTAGGCTAATCAATCCTAATAGTGATAATCATCACTACTTGGGTGAAAGGACCCAATAGTGGTATGACCATCGTCACACGGCTGTGACACGGCGCCAGATAAAAATAAGATAAAGGCCAGTGTAATCGCTCTTATGCTGTAATTGATAACTATGTGTCATTTTATTCAAATTGAATGATTCACCAGTATTTGCCCGCTGACAAAATATTTTTAAAACATGTTTCAGGCGACCTCCTGTGAATCAAGAAAAAAGTGCTACGGAGCACTAATCAAGCTTGAAGTGGTGGCTCAGTAAATAAATAAACATGTTTTGTAAATCAGGGAATTTCCTCGGGAAATTCCTCTATTGTAAATTACGGGGTTCATCCCAAGTGATGAAATAAAATAATCGGGCATTTTCAAGTTTTAAAAGATCCTGTTAAAATCTTCCGCTGCTAAAATCAAATAATAAATACCACGGGTTTTTCTGCCCCGCGGCTCCTGGACCGGGTAAAACTGGGACGGGGGCCGTGACAACCTTCTTCCCGTCACCCTTGGTAGCTTTGATATAGTTGTTGGTATGGATTGGTTGTCAAAACACCGAGTCGATATACTTTGTAAGGAGAAAATTGTGCATATACCTCTCCCTTGTGGGGAACCGTTGTCCGTTCAGGGTCATCGCAGTGGTGCAACTATCAGCATTATTTCATCCATGAAAGCCCAGAAGTATTTGCAGAAGGGCTATCCTGCTATTCTTGCGCTTGTTACTGATACTCTGCCTGAAGAGAAGAGAATCGAGGATTTACCCATTGTTCGCGAGTTTCCTGACGTTTTTCCCAAGGAACTTCCAGGTTTACCTCCCCACCGACAGGTGGAGTTCCAAATTGATCTTACACCAGGAGCAGCTCCGATTGCTCGTGCACCTTATCGTCTTGCACCAGGGGAATTACAAGAACTGTCTAATCAACTCCAAGAACTGTTGGATAGAGGCTTTATCCGACCTAGTTCTTCGCCTTGGGGAGCACCAGTTTTGTTTGTGAAGAAGAAGGACAGATATTTTCGCATGTGTATTGACTAACGTGAACTCAACAAGGTGACAGTCAAGAATCGTTATCCCTTACCTCGCATTGACGATCTGTTTGACCAGTTGCAAAGGTCAAGCTTCTATTCAAAGATTGATCTAAGGTCGGGCTATCATCAGATGAGAGTCCAAGAGGAGGATGTTCCCAAAACAGCCCTCAGAATGTGGTATGGCCATTACGAGTTTCTGGTTATGCCATTCGGGTTAACCAACGCACCAGCGGTATTCATGGATCTCATGAACCGCGTATGTAAACCATATCTTGACGATTTTGTCATCGTGTTTATCGATGACATTCTGATCTACTCTAAGAGCAAGGAGGACCACAAACGGCACTTGCGTCTTATCTTGGAGCTCCTGAGGAAGGAGCAGCTTTACGCGAAATTCTCTAAGTGTGACTTCTGGATTAGAGAAGTACACTTCCTTGACCACATAGTCAACGAGCTGGGAATACATGTGGATCCCGCTAAAATCGACTCTATCAGGAATTGGGCAACACCAAAGAATCCTTCGGAGGTGCGACAATTTCTTGGTCTCGTTGGATACTATCGAAGATTCATTGAGGGATTTTCAAAGATCGCTCAACCTCTCACCGCCCTGACACAGAAATGTGTCGTGTATTCCTGGGGAACGAAACAGGAAGACGCCTTCCAACTCCTAAAGCAAAAACTCTGCAGTGCACCGATTTTGTCTCTACCTAAGGGTACCGAAGATTTCGTGGTGTACTGTGATGCCTCTATTCAGGGTCTCGATTGTGTGCTGATGCAACGCGGAAAAGTGAAAGCTTACGCCTCTAGACAGTTGAAGGTTCACGAGAAGAATTACACGACTCACGACTTAGAGTTGGGAGCCGTGGTATTTGCATTAAAAATTTGGAGGCATTACTTGTACGGTACTAAATGCACTATTTATACCGACCACAAGAGCCTTCAGCATATCTTTGACCAGAAGGAGTTGAACATGCGACAGCGTCGCTGAGTGGAACTCCTAAACGATTATGATTGTGCAATCAAATAACATCCAAGCAAAGCTAACATTGTAGCTGATGACCTTAGTCGCAAGGAAACGAAGCCTAAACGTGCTCGAGCTTTGCAACTCACCATCCACTCTAATATACCTGATCGGATTTGTGCCCAGACTGAAGCTTTGAAAGATGAGAACCTTAAAGCCGAAGCCATGCGAGGCTTGGAGAAGAAACTTGTTGAAAGATCTGACGGTTTCATGGAGCGAATATGGATTCCTTCGTACGGAAACCTTAGAGAACTTGTGATGGACGAAGCACACAAGTCTCGCTACTCTGTTCACCCGGGTTCTGATAAGATGTATCAGGATCTAAAAGTCTTGTATTGGTGGCCGAAAATGAAAGCCACATAGCGATGTATGTGAGCAAGTGCTTGACTTGTGCAAAGGTCAAGATAGAGTACCAAAAGCCATCTGGTTTGCTTCAGCAACCAGAAATACCCATGTGGAAATGGGAACAAATTGCCATGGATTTTGACACGGGGCTACCAAGAACTCAAAACAGGAACGATACCATTTGGGTGATCTTCGACCGTCTCACGAAATCGGCGCACTTCCTCGCAATCAAGGAAACTGACAAGTTTTCACAGCTGGCTAGTATCTACCTGAAGGAGGTAGTTTCCAGGCAAGGGGTGCCAACCTCCATTATCTCAGATCGTGATCCACGTTTCATATCCGATTTGTGGCAAGCGATGCACAACTCATTTGGCTCACGCCTTGACATGAGCACTGCTTATCACCCTCAAACGGATGGTCAGAGTGAGCGAACCATCCAGACCTTAGAAGACATGTTGCGGGCATGTGTTATTGATTTTGGTAAAGGTTGGGAAAGACACCTGCCCTTGGTAGAGTTTTCTTACAATAACAGTTACCACTCCAGTATTCAGGCAGCTCCGTTCGAGTCTTTATACGGGCGGAAATGTCGATCTCCTCTCTGTTAAGCTGAGGTGGGTGACAGCCAAATCACAGGTCCAGAACTTGTGCTCGAAACCTCTGAGAAGATTGTCCAGATCCGGAATCGAATGGCGGCAACGCGTGATCGCTAGAAAAGCTACGCTGATAAGCGTAAGAAACCCTTGGAGTTCGCTGTAGGTGATCGTGTTATGTTGAAAGTCTCACCCTGGAAAGGTGTGGTACGCTTTGGAAAGCGCAACAAACTCAATCCACGATATGTAGGGCCATTCAAGATTTTGGAGCGAATCGGTAAAGTGGCTTACAAACTCGAATTACCTGATGAGTTAGGTAATGTCCACGACGTCTTTCATGTCTCAAACCTAAAGAAGTGTTTGTCTGATGAAACACTTGCCATACCGTTGCAAGAACAGAAAATCGATGATAAGTTGCACTTCGTCGAAGAACCTATTGAAATCATGGATCGGGAAGTTAAGGTTCGTAAGCACAGTCGAATCCCGGTCGTGAGAGTTCGTTGGAACTCAAGACGTGGACCGGAGTTCACGTGGGAACACGAGGATCAGATGAAGCTCAAGTATCCTCAACTATTCAAAACTACTGGGTCAAATCCTGACGCAACTGGTGAATTTCGGGGCGAAATTCCTTTTCAAGTTGGGGATGATGTGGCACCCGAGGAAACTCCACAGTCACAGTCATCCTGACTTACTTATCTTGATATCACTTCACTCCTCTGAGATTGCTTATCAAATTTTGGGACGAAATTTCTTTCAAGTTGGGAATGATGTGACAAATCGGAATTCCAAGGTCCTTTTACGTATGTACTACTTCTAGTCACGTTCTGTTATACGTTGTAATTGTGTTTTAACTATGTGAAACTCTAACAAAAGATGATTGGTTGTGAGAAACTTTTAGATGACTGAGTAATTGTATTTTGAACCTAGTCGCTAAATCGTGCACCTTCTGCTTGGGCCGAACCCCTCAGTTGCATCCTTGGTTGTTCACGGCCCAATAGTCACGAGCCCGAAACGGTGCCAATGAATGGCCCGGCTCATCTATGCGCATACCACCCTTAACTTTGTGAAAGGCCTCCATAATATAACTTAATCAAAAGATTAGGAAACCCTAACACTCCTCTCCTCCTCCTTCCTTGGCGTCAACTACGATACCCCTCTCGAAGCCCTCTCTCTTCCTATTCAAGCATCATCTCTCCCTCTCGTTCTTGTGTGCAATCTTAACACTCCCGGTTAGTATGATTCATCCCTGGATTGATTTATATTCTTTGTCAATCTTGATTTCGTGTTTACATGTTCAGTGATATTGGTTCATATAAAGCCGAACATGACTTAAGATTGTGGTATGATTGATCATTGATATACGTTACACGATGGGGATGGGTGATGAACAAGGATTGTTTGGTGATTAGTTGTAACATAATGATATGATTATGAATCTGAAATCATTAGGGTGTTAAATGATTAATTCATGGTTGTATGATGATGTTAATTCGATGATTTGTTGCTTTGATTGATCCGAATGTGTGTGATGATGACGGTGATTATGTGATAATATGAAACTGCCATGATTAGGGTTTGTAGAAAATCTTGGAGGGTTGTTTTGATTCTATTAAATTGGAATGCATAACTGTTGGAACTGATGATTGGTAAACAAAAACGTGTAACTGATTTTCCATGAATTATGGCTGAACATGACCCACTCGCACACCTAGAGCTGGTCGCACAACTGACCAGCCGCACACATTCCCAACCGCACAAACCCACCCTAGTCACACACCTCAAGACTTGGGTGAACTGTTGGGCCGAACCATGATGGGCCTGTATTGTTGGAATCGCACAAGGTTAAGTCAGTCGCACAAGTTCAGGCCAGTCGCACACCCTGGTGTTGGGCTGTAGCAATTGGGCTGAACTTCAATGTTGGATCGCACAGCCCGAATGGGCTTTACACGAATCGCACAATAAGGCCCAATCGCACATGATGAGTGTTTGGGCTGCAATATTTGGGCCGAACACAATATTGATCGCACAAGATTGAGTCGCACACTTGGGACTCAATCGCACATCTTCATTGGGCCTTGAATCGATTTGGGCCGCACGGTTAATGGATACGTGTACAACCTGTTTATGTGTAGTTGTGTTGTATGTTTAACTGATGAGTTGTTTGTGGCCCAAAGGTGCATTGCATATGTTATGTAGTGATTTCTTGTGTGACTACGTGAACAACTTGAATGCAAACTGATTATGTGTACATGAACATCATAGGCTTTGATTGATTAAGTGTGAACAAGTAATTAGTCTTACCGAGCAAACCAAGGTGGGTTCACTACTCTCATTACAAGCATGCGTCCGTTGGGGACAATCAAACAGGCAAACAAACAAACAGATTTCATAAACCCATATCCTTGTAGAGGATATGAGGCAGTCTTTCATAAACCCATATCCTAGTAAGGGATATGAGGCAGTTTTTAGAAAATGTTGATGTTGGATAATACACTCACTTTCTATCACTTAAGTCCCATCATACTACCGAACTAGTTGCTTGTAGGGCAACGGGGTTATTAGTTGATAGCGCTATTAGGTTTGGCACCCTCATGACGTACCTGGATAGGACGGGCGTGAACTAATAACTTTAAAATCATGACCAACGTTCGATAAAGCATTGGGGAAGGGCAAAAAGGAGCCGTCTGCGGTATCGAGTTATTATCAACACAACGTAAATCAATAATTGGTAACAAACGGTCAAAAAAACTGTGAACTCGCCAGCTTTTCGCTGATACACTTTACTGCATGCTTGCAGGTCCTTAGGTACACTGACATGGAACTTGTTGTCTGGGAAGTTGGAGTGGTCATGGGTCGTGGCAACTGGAATGCTCTTTTGAAGTTACCTTGTCTTTAAATATTTACATCAAACTTATTGAACAAATTACTATTATGCTTCTGCTGAACATGTTTGGTTTTCTAAACTAATGTTTGAATTATACTATTTTGTTAATGGAAAGTTCTACTTCACTTATAATTCAATGTGATTGGTGGCTAGATCCTGATACGTCACACGCCTCGCGGGCGTTTCCGCTTGTGGTATTTTTAGGGGTGTTACACTCTGATCCATAAATACTTCACAACTGCACTGCTAATGAAAACAAAAGCAGGTTACTTGAGTGTATCTACTATTAGACTATTACCTAATAGTAAGCAAAGACTCCGCTGATTCAAATGTGCCTACTGTGATGAATCTCAATGGAAATCTAGTGCTTTAAATCTATCAAAACAAAGATTATTTTGGTGGATTCTCAATTTCAGATAACGAACTTTATTTAAAAAAACAAGGCAACCCAATTTCGAAAATACTGATAAAGTAATCCAAATTTCCAAAGGTATAATTTAGGGTAAAGTGACCTGGTTACGAATCAACAACCATGAAAACATGTTTTCAAAAAAAAAGAAAAAAGCAAAGGCAATCAATTTTTATATATGTGTATATATAAATAAATAATTAACAAATAATAACGTTTTTGAAAAAAATCGACTGTATATAATAATAATATTTTTGCACAAATCAACATTTATCACAAATCAACATTTATGTTATAAAAGACCATAGTACCCTCACCTGCAAAACATGTGAGGTAACTTAACTGAGTTTTTGGACGACGTTAGTTGTAAAGGTTACAGAATGTAACAAAACATGAACATAAAGGTTGGATTTGGTTGATTTCATAGTGAAAGGTATGAAGTGCAATTTAGGTATAACATAAAGGTTGATTTGTACAATTTAGTCTTAGAAAAATGTTTGCATAATGGATATGGATCAAAATAATACCAACAGGCCTACTATGTTATAAAAATAAAATTATTTAGACCCAATAAATTATGAGATTAATTTTTTATAAAAAATGTCCAATAAATTTTCCAGTTTCACATTTTATATATATAGGCGTTGGTTCAAATGAGAACCACCACGAGTTGCGAGAACTGCGAGAACTAAGCCATCCAAAAGGTTTTTCCGAAACTTTTTTCACAAAAGTCGTAAAAATAATCACTTGTTTCAGCAAAATAAGAAAAATTGAAAAAGAACGTCGCACACCCACATATACATGAGAGGTAAAGAAATATTTATTTTCTTCCAAAATTTACGTCTGTCGTAAAAAAAATGCATGAGTCAAAACTACCGAATCGGCAATTTTTTAATTTTTTTTTTTACAGATGTGTTTATATTTTTTTTTCATCTACGTTTGTGTAAAAAAATTTTGGCCCAAATCGCGTCGGATCAAATAGTTTTCGCGGTTCTCGCAACTCAAGATGGTTCTCATTTAAACCTTTCCCTATATATATACATATATATAGGGGATGGTTCATTGGGGACATTAAAAAAGTGGAAAACCGGAGATCACTCTTAAAAATTCAACTTAACATGTTAAAAATCAACTTTTTCTAAATTTTTTTTCGACGCTTTTCCTTATAAATACATGTAGAAACATTTTTAATAAAAAATTAAAAAGTATAAAAAAAAGTTTAAAAACCAGTTAAAAATATATATCTTATAAAATTAACTTAACATGTTAAAAATCAATTTTTTTAAAAAAAAATTTCAGCGCTTTTGCTTATAAAAATGGGTAGAAACTATTCAAATAAAAAATCATTGTTGTAAAAAAAATTAAGCCTTTTTTTAACTGTTTTTTTATATTTTAGTTTTTGATTTTTTAATTAAAATTGCTTCTACAAGTATTTATAAGGAAAAGCGTCAAAAAATTTAAAAAAAATTATTTTTACCATGTTAAGTTAAATCTTTAAGAGTGTTCCACGGTTTCTCACTTTTTTAGTGTTCCCCAATAAAACTCACACTTTTGATATATAAACCGAAAACTTAACCCACCTTAAGAGATTGATAACATTTGAATTCATTGCGTGCCCTCAACATGTTCACACACATACTTTGCTATTTTAGAAACACACTTCTAAGTTCTAACAGTCCCCGACTTTATGAGTACACAAAACTATTATGCTTCTACAAAATAAGTTTTGGTTTTAATCGATATATATATTGTATATCTCTCAAACTAGGTTTTTACCCGGGATTGCTTCCCGGGCTTGGGAAACTTAGTTATATCGATTATTATTTCTTATTAATACGACATCATTACATCAAGCATTTCATTGGATTCAACATCAATGTTTTCACATCACCGGGATTGCTTCCCACAATGCAGAAAGTTATTAATATACTTTTAAACAACTGAAAGATCAGTACCTTACAGGAAAAAGACGTTCAACAAACAATAAATTCACAAAATGTAACTCCACATGTGATCCTTATTAATGGATAGTTACCATATTATTATAAATTCACAATAAATTCACAAAATGTAACTCCACATGTAAACACAATCAAAGAGGAAGATAGTTTTGATAAACATTTGCTTTTCATTAAGTTGAAAGATTACAAATCAAAGCAAAACTTTACAAGCATGCTTACAAACTAAAATCCCCCTCAGCCTGTTACTCCATGGTTGGTTCCACAACTAAGAGTACTGCTGTATTTATAGACAATCCAAACAACTGAGGCATCTTAGCTGACGTCACCATGAAAGCGACGTCTAACAGCCTAACAACCTGTAACAACTGTTCTTATATAAATACTGCTATTATTAACCACTGATTCTACATAAAACAAGTAATATACTAAAGTACTGCTATCCTCTTCCATCAGTGCTTTCCTCAAAGTTGATGAGTCCTTGAGTAGGCAGTGCTTTGTCATCAGTAGATAGAACCCGCAGTGTTTACTTCTTCAGGGCTTTGTCAGAAGTTTAAAGGGTAGCAGCAGTTGTATATCGACAGTGGATAGAGAGCCACCAGTTTTGGCTTTCATTATCTGTTCCTCTATTAGGGTTCAATCCCAACAATCTCCCCCAGAACAGATAATGTCAAAACCCTTCATTATTCTGGATTTTTATTTCTCATCAGAAGTTCCCTAGCTTTTCTTTTAAATTCTTCTTCAAAGTCTTTGGAACTTGAGTCACCCTCATCCCTGCACAGTGAAAGTTCAAGGAGATCCTGCAAATCTTCAACACCAAGACTTAGTGCTTCTTTCCTTGATATGTACTTAACTTCCCCATTGGATCTGACCAAGGTCAATACGTGGGTCTTTTGATCAGACATTGTTAGCGCGCTACATCTATCGACTTCTTCTTGTATCGAGTCTTAGATTGCATTGTATAGATTAGGGCACGTTTTACGAGAAAATAGGAAGTTGTTAGTGAGTTAGTAGCTGATTTCGCTCCTAGAACCTTTGTATAAGTGATTTCGCCCGAAATCACCATTGGTGATTTCGCTCCTGTTGTTCCATGTTGTTTGGGGCGAAATAAGGGCCCTATATATAGGGTCTCCTGAGCGAAATCAGGTATCTGTTGCCTTGTATTCCACGCCGAAGTGCTACCGGTTTGAAGACTGAGTGTAATTGAGTTCTAATCAATACAATCAGTAGTTATAATGAAGAATCAGCTGTTTCTAGCTTTGTTTCTTGTTTTCCGCACCTGAAATAGAGTAAAAATCCTCTGAATAACTCATTCGGGTCAGCATCGCGATCCTACAGACATCCACTTTAGTAGTTTTGAACCCAATGGGTTTCTTGGGAGAGATTTATTTTCTGATGAGTTTGAAGAAATTGGTCTTGTGAAAAGTTGTAAACTTTCAGACATTTGTTTGAAGGCCATTTCGATGACATAATTTGATGCAGCTATATCTTCTGCAGTCTCTCTTTCAATCTGCTCTTGCCTCTTCTTTTGATCTAGTTCAATGTCTGTCATGTCTGAAGTGTTTGGTGATGCAGGTTTGGTTAATACCTTTTTGGCAAGGTCTTGAAGCTTTGCTGATTTGTCTTCTTTTAGATCCATTTTCTTGATGGCTTCTGTGAAATACTCAGCTTCCTTTTCTTTTTCTTCTTCACTGGTCAGCACTTTTCCTTTTTCTTTGTTTTAAACATTCATAGGGTTATCCGCTGATGTGATCCATGTTTTAAGAGCATCAATCTGTTGTTCTAGCTTTTTGTAATCAGGCTTCTTAGAAGTGTCTGAGACTGTTATCCTTCTTTTCTTAAGCCTTTCATAAGCCTCGTCGGTATACTGCTTTGTCCATTTTGCTATGGCTTCAGCAGTATCCACCTTAGCATCCACCAGCTCTTGCTTCTTTCTTTTATACTCAAATGTAAAGTCAGCAATGAGCTTTTTGAATTTGTTCCAATTTGGAGTTGTCTTCTTTTTTTTGAATCGTTTTTAATTCTTTCAATCTTGTTTGCCTCATGCTTTAAAGCAACTATTGGCCATTCTTCAAATTGTTTTTCTTCAGCAGGATAGAATTTTTCTTTCATGATATATGCAAGATATTGTTTTCTCATTTTATTTCATTGATCTGTTTTTTCTTTGTTTAGATCTTGTGCATAGTCTTCCATCTGCTTGACCTTAGTGAGCAAGAATTCGAATTTTTCAGAGATGGCTTCGTCACTTTGACCTTCACATTCAAATTTTGCTCTTATTTTAGCCTGTCTTGCTTTGAGCTTGAGATATTCATCCATATCTTCTGGGACTATGAAGCCGATGAGAGAAGGGAATCTTCTTGTTGAAGGATCATCCTTGGTGTAGAATTGTCTCATCTCATTTTTTACAGCTTCCAGTTCGAGTGGATATTTTGCAGCATTAGGATCATGTTTGTCTTCATCTGCCTGAGTTATTTTTCTTTTTCTGGAGTAAATTTTATTCACTGAAGGAGTGCTTTTGGGTGATATGTTGAGTGGAGTGAAAATGGTTTGAAGTGAAGTGAGGGTAGTGGTGAATGGTGTCTGACTAACAGTTGTTGAAACAACTGGTGTTTCAACTACTGTTGCCATTACAACAGATGTTGTAGCATCTGATGTCTTCTGCTTTTTCGCAGGAGGTGATGGTGATGATGTGACATTGATGAGGGTAGTGGTGTATGACTGGCAAACAGCTGTTGAAACAACTGGTGTTTCAACCTCTGTTGTCATTACAACTACTGACGTGTCAGTAGATGTCTTCTGCTTTTGAGTAGGTGGTAGTTTGGTGGATGGTGTTGTAGTTTTAGGTTCTGGTAGGGCAGTGGTTGTAGTGTGTGTTGCAGTGGTGTGTGTTGAAGAGATGGCAGCTGTTTGGTTAGCAGTTTTTGAAACTACTGACATATCAACAGTTTGAATGGAAGTTTGAGTTTTTTTGTTTTGAGGTTTGGAGCCTTTGGGAGGTGGTTTAGATGTCTGTTTTTCTTGCTCAGGTTCAACACACAGGCCATGTTCTACTCCCATCTTCTTCAACTGCTTCAGTATCTCCCCCTTTTTGGCATTATCTGCAGGGGGTTATTAAAGAATAGCAGAGTGGAAGGAGCTTTGCTAGTGGTGTTTTGGATACTGGCCTTTATAGCCTTGATGTCTGCTTGAGTATCTTTGAACCTAGACTCCACCATGTTTGTCAGCATTTGTACATGTATTGCATGCTGGTGTTCAGCCGCTTGTTTTTATTTTTGGAGCAAGGGTTGGAATACACTCCATAGCTCATTTGCCGCAAATACAGGTTGTGCAGGTGCTTGAGCTGGAACAACAGTAGATTGTGCTATTTGAGCTTTTAATAGCTGTTGCACCATATCCTTTATTTCAGCAACTGATGTTTTAAGTTTTTCAACTCTGCCCGTTAATTCCTGATATTTTGAATCATCATCCAATTTAATGGAATCATCTGTTTCCCCACCAGCAGTGGTTGTACCAATGTGTGACTTAGGACATGAAGCCCAGAAATCATCCATTGATGCCCCTTGTTCTTGGTACTGGGGAGTTCTTTCTTCAGAACTTGATAACCTTTCGATGGTACCAGTGGTTAAAACAAACTCACTGGTGGTTACCAGAGGTGCTATAGAAGAAATTGCCTTCAAGGGAGTCTTACTAATGAAACAACTGTCCAAATGTAGACCTATTGATCTATCACTTGTAGTTGCTGCTCCACTTGAACTACCACCAAGAGTTACTTGACTTACTTGTAACTCAAGGGGTGTAACCTCCTTAGTTGTTGCTGGGATACCAGAGGTATAATCATCAGACCCATTCACTTGTAGGAGTATGCTCTCAGTGATAGGTGATTGAGAGGAACTGGTTTGTGTCTGAGCTATATCAACTGCATGCAACAGAGGTATCATGCATTGGGGTAATGTCAGGGGTGAGGATAAAGGTGTTGAAAGAGACATGTCCTTGGGATCAGGACTGTGGAAGATGGATCCGAGTGGATCCAGAGCTTCATAATGTGGAGTCCCTGTGTTTACAACCTGATCCTTTTGTGAGGATGCAGGAGGAGTTTGAGGTAAAGGTGGAGATTTTTCTACCATCTGCTGTGAGGAAGTAGCAGGAGTGGTTTTTGGTGACATTTGTGTTGTCACTGGCAGTTGCTCTGGGATCTCATCTTCCAGAGTTGCCTTTGTTTTGGGTTTGGAGGGGTTTCTAGATATTTTCTTTTTGGTCCTTTTGGTAATGGCAGGTGTGGGTTTCAAAGCAGTGGTTGTGCTGCTATGATCACCTGGGCAAGTGGGCTCAACAGTAGATGCCTGAGGAGCAGTGGTAGCTGCTAAATTTTCCTCAAGCACCTCTGCTTTTGTTTTTATAGGTGCCATCATTCTAGAAAATGTTTCAGTTGTCAAACCACTTATTTTAAAAGATGCACCTTGTTTGAGTAAATTTTCATTTTCTTTTCCAAATTTTTCTTTGAAATAGTAGCTTAGAAACCTTGGAAAAAGTAAAAATGATTTGGTATCACCATTCTTTACTAAGTCATTAAAGATATCCTGGGAATAGTTATAATTTTCATTATTTAAAATAGCATAACCCATACATTGGGTCTTCAATGGTATTTCGTTAAAAGCAGTTGTTTTGTTTGAAACACACATCAAAAGTGTGTGGAATAAAAACCTAACTGCAGAAGGGAAGAAACCCTTTTCTAAGGTATCCCTTTTTGGTTGTTCTGCATACCCCCTTTTCAAGAAATCAGTTTTCAACTCGGTTTTAGAAAAAGAAGTTTTACCTTTCTGATCATCAAGTTTAAATACTTTTGAGATTGATTGTGGAGTAATCTGAATTGCTTTTCCATGTGTAGAAGAATTGATGGCTCTGACGATGTCTCCTTGTTTTTCAAGGGTAGCATTTTTCCAGAACTCTCTTTGAGTTTGTTGGAAAATGGGAGAATCTACTGTAAGCAAAGTTTTGTACTTTGATACAGATATGGTGTCGATGATGGAATCAAAGGTGTGGTTGATGGTGGGTTTTGTGAGTAGACCCAAATAATTGTGACGGGATTTGTAAGGGATTTTAATGGATTCAGCTGCCGTTTGAGCGACCTCTTTGGAAGATGATGATGATTTTGACTTTGATTTAGATTTCGTCATTTTGATGAAGAAGACGAAGAATAGTTCGAAATGGAAGGCTGGAAACTGCTTTGAGAAGCGAATTTTTACAATTCAATTCGACAGTGTAAAACACTGTCTGAGGGTTTTAATCAGGCTTTTATTTAGGGAAAAAGTAAGTGCTGATGTGGCAGCGGTTACAAAGATCTGAAGGCTAAAAACTGACCACGTGTCAACCGCTGATGAAAAAACCACTGATTGTAAATTTCAGTGCATGTCAACAATAAAAAGGGGAGCAGTGACTACTTTTTAACTATCAGTGGATACCCAACAAAATGTAACACAGATGTTTGGTCAGTCAGTGGTCAACATGAAGAACGAAGAAACAAAGGCTGGCCTTCAGCAGTGGATAACATTTAACAATCACATGTTTATGCTTAAACAAATGTTTGACATTAAAAAGAAGTTGGCCCATAAACAACTGTTTGCAAGAAAAGACCAATTTCAAGAATACTATAACCAAACAATCAAAATGAGGAGCTTAATAATAATCCAATGTAGTTCATTTTTATTCAGTGGATGTCAACTAACAAAATGTGAGCAGTAGTTGTTTTTTATCTAACAGTGGATAGCCAATGGTAATTGAAACACTGATATTTGGAGTTAAATAAATGTTTAACCTTAAACAGATATTTGCAATAAACAGATATTTGGCCATAAATAGATGTTTAGCCTTAAACAAATGGTCTTAAACCAAACATCTGTTTAAGGTCAAGATGTATTTCACTATTGGTGAACCTCAATTTAACTTTTAATGAACAGATGTTTGACGTTTGGTCAACAGATGTTTGGAAACCCATGATAGATTAAACACTATGAACGAATAAACACTGAAGTATCATAAAACTGTGAATGAATATCGTGAAACTCTCAACATGATACAACAGTTGAGAGGAGACGTTTGAATCATGTTGAGAATTTTTATTCACATTGAGATTATTAAAATAAAGTATTACATAGAAAAATAAAATTTAATAAAATATTTATAAACTATTACACGCTAGAGTTAACACTTGTTAGGATTTCGTAAACTCTAGCCTTTCTCCATGTCATTTCATGCTCTCTTTTGTTTTTCAGATCAGTTAACATGTTGCAGATTATCTGATCCTGTTTTAGAATTTGGGTAACAAACTCTTCTACATTTTTCTGGAAATCTGATGGAGGAGAGTGGAGGAGTTTATCAAGCAATGCTATGCTGTTCCACGTTTTCTTGTAATTTGTGTAATTGATTATGTCGACTTTCATGTTTAGTTCTTCGTCTGTTATTTTTTCTTTAAGTGACCACATCGAGAATTGGGTTTTAACATCGCTGGTGTCTGACCAGTGGTAGAAGCTGAAGTTTGCCATGTAGATTTTTGTTGAATTTTCTGATGTGGAAAATCTTTCACAGACAATGATTAGTAACACAGTTTGTTGATATTTTGAATGAAAAGTAATTATCGATCTTTTATAGAGTTTAAAAATGCGTGTAAATGGTAAATGAATAGGTTAATGGTAATTATGATAATATGCTTTTGTTCTTGGAACTTCGAAAATTTATCCCTTGGGTTTCTTGATATTTAATTTTAAAATTTTCCCATAAAAATTGGGGTTTGGAAAGGATTTTGCATTAAAAGACTGCTGTTTTGAAATATACATTAATCGGTTTATATTAAATCTACACGTTTAGATTGATTAAGTATATAAACTCATGACCACTTCACTTGTTTTTCATCACAATTTCCTAACAAGATTCATACTTTCAAAAAAGTGGACTAATATAGTTTATTGTTGATATGGCGTCATTCACTCATGTAAAATCAGATGATTTAAAGCAGCGTTTTGTCAAGCATATAGAGGAACAGGTGTATGAAGATAGGATTACTCTTCAAGAGCTAAAGAGATGTTTTGATGGATTGCAAGTTGGCCTGTTCAAGAGAGAGCAGGTTTCCAGAAATCTTATGCGAATGCCTTCAACTGCAGTTCGTGACCTTTGCGTTGTCAGCAATATAGAGTGCGGTAATAGAGACGTTGAGTTCATGGCGATGGTGAAGGACATTCATCAAGAAGTTCAGAAATCGATGGAGTTGAAGCTGTCATTTCTTAATTCTCACGGTTATTGTTAGATTTAAAAGTTTATTGGTTCAGTATGTTATTTATGTAATAATTGGACTTTCAAGGTCATAAATAAATGAATAAATTTTAATCCTATGAATCTATGTTGCGCTTGTAGGAAAAAAAAAGGAGAGAGATAATGTCAATTTTAAATTACCATTTTGCATATTTTGCATCTAAAATATGGTAGAAAGTATTATTTGAGAATACCCCTGAATTTTAAATTACCATTTTGAAAATTTTGAATTTTAAAAGTTATGGATATTGTCAGTAATTACTGATTTGATTTGAAAGCAATTGTCATGATAACATTTCTAATTTTTATTTTAACTTTTATTAAAAGAAAAACACCCTCAATTTCAAATGTCCAGTTTGCATATTTTCAATGTCCAAAGCTCAAGAAATTAACAATAATTATTGATTTGATATGCAACAAAATGTAATTGACAGTTAATTTTATTTTTTATGTTAACTTTAACTTTTATCAAGAAAACAATACTGGAGGAACTCTTATCTCATTGGAATGTAACGATTTCGTTAAACGGTAATTTCATTGTAATTCTTCATTAGATAATTTCATTCTTTAATTAATTAACCGCATCAATTATAAAAATGTGAGCAGTGGATTTTTAATGGAAAACCAAAATGGTCAATATCAGTGGATATCAACAATAAAAACGTGAGCAATGACAATTTTTTAACTATTAGTGTATTGCAAACAGGGATTTAAGTTACCATTTTACATATTTTGAATTTGAAAAGATAACGATATTGTCAATAATTACTGATTTGATTTGAAAGCCATCGTCATCATGACATTTCTAATTTTTATTTTAACTTTAATTAAGAAAAAATATTTGTCAATTTGAAATTCCAATTTTCCATATTTAAGATGTCCAAAGCTCAAAAAATTACAATTAACTTTTAATTTTATATGGAACATAATTTCATCAACAGTTATTTGGAATTTTTATGTTAACTTTAATTTATAAATATTAGTAGATAGCTAACAGTGATTGAAACACTGATGTTTGGACAGTCAGTGGTCAACATAAAGAATGAAGAAGAGGTTGTCTCTCAGCAGTGGATAAAATTTAACAATCAGATATTTCAACCAAAACAGTGGTTCAAACAGACTTTTAAGGATTAATGAAAACTATCATTTTTTACTATTTCAAATATCTTTGACCTTAAACAGATATTTGACCTTCAAAATCAGTTGTTTGGAATTAAACAGATATTTGACTTTAAACAAATGTTTGAACATAAAAACATATTTGAGGTTAAACAAATGTTTGACCTTAAAGAGAATTTACCTATAAACATCTATTTACCAAAAAAAATGAATTTCAAAAACAGTTATTTTGATATTTTATGTTAACTTTAATTTTTATCACCAAAACAACATCGGAGGAACTCTTATCTTATTGGAATGTAACGATTAGGTTAAACGGTAATTTTATTATAAATTTTAGTTTTAATTTGATAATTTCATTCTATAATTAATTAACCGCATCAACTATAAAAATGTGAGCAGTGGATATTTTTTATGTTGACCACTGACTGACCAAACGTCAGTGTTTCAAAAAATTACCATTAATTACTAGTTTTATATGGAACATAATCTCATCAACAGTTATTTGGATTTTTTATGTTAACTTTAATTTTTAAATATCAGTAGATAGCTAACAGTGATTGAAACTCTGACGTTTGGACAGTCAGTGGTCAACATAAAGAATGAAGAAGAGGTTGTCTCTCAGCAGTGGATAACATTTAACAATCAGATTTTTGAACCAAAACAGTGGTTCCAACAGACTTTTAAGGATTAATGAAAAATATCTTTGACCTTAAACAGATATTTGACCTTAAACAGATATTTGACCTTCAGTATCAGTTGTTTGGAGTTAAACAGATATTTCACCTTAAACAGATGTTTTAACATAAAAACATATTTGAGGTTAAACAAATGTTTGACCTTAAAGAGAAGTTTGTCCATAAACATCTATTTGCAAAAAAAAAAAAAAAAAACGAATTTCAAAAACATTATATCCAAATAATCATAATGAGGAACTTATTTAACATCCACGTGTACTACATTTTTATTTAGTAGTATAAAGATCAAACAACTGTTGTATTTATAATACAGATCAAACAATTGTTGTACTACATCAAATACTAAATTTACATAAGAACCACTGATAATTAAATACTAAATTTGAATCCGTTGTAGATGCCGAACCACTGCTGATACTAAACAGTCGTTTTCCTTTGGTTAATCAAACTCTAGTTCCATAAAGTCAATAAATTTATATCCCCAACAATCGCCATGAACTCCATGGAAGGACTCAATGCGTAAACATCAAGATTTATAGAAAGCTGATCTCTAGTGAACAAACGAAGATGCAGAACATGAAAACACTTCTTCAGCTGCTGAAGAGTAGCCCTGTCCTCATATACTTAATCCTTAACTTTGTTTATAAAGAGCTGCTTTAAACCAAACTTTATGCTTCTTTTAATACAAAAAAGGCAGGAAAGACCATTACTCTAGTAAGATAAAATCTTATCTTAAAACAGTAGCAGATCCTTTCTTGGACAAGTCATCATCATCTTCTGCACAAGTCAATTATAATCATCATTTACTCATAAGAAAAAACTATTTTAAGTGTAAATTTAATAATCTTTCTTTGTGTTTAATTAAACTTTATACTTCTTTGAATACGAACCTATAATAACCCGCAACATATTGTATGAACTTCAAACAACTGTCATTAGATTGAAATATAAAGCAAGAATTAGAGTATATCAGTTCATAATTAAAAACTCAAATTTTGAAAATCGGAGTAGCAAAAAACACTTACTTTAAACGATGCTGGAACAATGATACTGGAAACAACAGTAGAACAATCATCATCATTATCATCTGCAACAGATCATAGACAATCATCATTTAGTCACAACTCAGATAACAAAACTTTAGTAAAAATCAAAAACAAAAACATATACAATGATTATGGAAAACCACATATCAACAAAAATTAACCAAAAAATCGGAAGATTCAGATATCAAGCAAACGAAACCCTAATTTCAAAAAGAATAAGTGGTGAACATATTCACAGATCAATAATCAACACATGTTGTACTCGATATCATAACCCTAACAATGATTACATGAAAAGACAGAAAACACAAAGGATTAGTATAAATAAGAGGAAATCATGAAACTATTTCAACTAAAAAAAGAAGAACAAACCTTTTGATGAAGTAATCGATGAACAAAACAAGATTTTATGGTGGCGTCTGCAAGAAGATTAAGGTTTGAAGGGTTTGTGAAATTTGAATTTGAATCGCCGGAATAGAGAGAGAGAAGGAACCCTGGGCATTTGTAAAGAAAGAAGAGAGGTGAGAAGAGAGATTATATAAGGAAAAGGGCAGTGGTACTGTTGGGCGGGAAAAGAGAACTGAGGATGCCCTAATTAAGTGACACGTGGTCCAAATAACTTTCATTTATTATATATAATAGATAATGTAACCAAGTCAATGGTGACACAAAATTTTAGCTTTGATTACATGAAGTTTTGGAAATTATCAGAGATTTGTTGTTCACATCACGTAGGCACGTTGATGGCAACTTATGACAATTGTAATTTGGAATAGCCTATACTTGTTTGGCCTACTTTTCATGTTATTACATGCTAAACATAAAACATGCATTGATAAATTAACACCGTGTGTGGAAAGTATCGTACAATTATAATTTACGCCTTAGACTATGGGGTATGGGGCGGGGGTTGGGGCGTGGGTTGGGTACAAATGCCCAAGTCACTGTTAGAAGTTGGTGTGAATGGAAAAGTCTCAAGTGGTAAAACCACTTTGTCCCACATTGGAGTGGGAACAAAAGGAAAGGCAATTTATAAGGTGAAACCTTATCCAAGCCTTTGAAGTCTTATGACATGTTTTACCACAAGTCCTACCCGCGCGCGCGCATGGGGGGTGCAAAAAATGGCACCGGATTTAGTTGAACTCGCGTCTGCCCGCACGTCCTGCGGACACGAATGCAGCTCCAAAAACCCGGGTCCGCGTGAGGTAGTTTTTGCACTCAAGACTCATAACCGTTTTTAATTTAATGAGATTTAAAACTGAAACTGAAATGATTATTCAAGATTGATGGTCATTAAAAGGATATTATTATCAGTTTCAAAACTGATGTAGTAATGTCATTTATTCAGTTTTAATCTGTGCAATGATGGCCAGAATTCAGTTATATTTTTGTGCCTATAAAACCAGATCAAGCTGATCAGTTTAGACACACAACAACACAACAGCTTTTTCCTCTCTCTCGCAATCTCTGCAAACAGCATCTATCCGGTTTCTTTTCAGGCAAGTGTTCAAGTCCGGCAGTGCGCGGTGCTGCCTCGAACCGGCGTACTCTGGGAACAGACGACGAATCTGTTTAAGGGAATTGTGTCAAACACAAGCCCAGTTCACTAGTTTATTATTTCTGCATTTTATTACATTCTGTTATTTCTGTTTCTGATTAATTTTGCAGTTCTGATCAGTACCAGTTTTCTAACAAACTTAAATAGAAACAGATACATTCTGTTATTTCTGTTTCTGATTAATTTTGCAGTTCTGATCAGTACCAGTTTTCTAACAAACTTAAACAGATTTTCTTACTGATTATTCCTGCATTCTTTTCTTTTCAGAATGGCGTCCCAGCCCATGTCTACTTCTGTTTCTGCAACCATGATTGCTGTCATGACTTCCGCTGTTGCTGTTACAATCGGCCTGGTTGCACCACTGCCGAACGCAGCCTCGCATGCTGAGAAACCTGAGAAATTCAACGGTTTGAATTTCAAACAGTGGCAGCAAAAGATGTTCTTTTATCTGACCACTCTGAACCTAGCACGGTTCTTGACTGAAACCATTCCCCATGTGGCTGAAGGGGATGTGAATGCTCAATCAGTAAGCGCGGTTCAGGCTTGGAATCATTCAGATTTCTTGTGTCACAACTATATCTTGAATGGTATGGTTGATACGCTTTACAATGTGTATTGTAAAGCCAAGACTGCCAAAGAGTTGTGGGAGTCTTTGGACCGCAAATATAAAATAGAAGATGCGGGCACTAAGAAATTCGTGGTGGCTAAGTTCTTGGACTTCAAAATGATAGACACTAAAGCTGTCATTAGCCAAGTCCAAGAACTTCAAGTTATTCTTCATGATATTCATGCGGAAGGAATGGTGCTCAGCCAGACATTCTAAGTTGCGGCTATGATCGAAAAGCTACCACCAAGCTGGGTTGATTTCAAGAACTATCTCAAGCATAAGCGGAAGGAAATGACCATTGAAGATCTTGTGGTTCGCCTTCGCATTGAAGAAGATAATAAAGTTGCTTTGAAAAGGATTGATAATCCTGAAACGGCAAAGGCTAATATCGTTGAGCATGGCCAATCTTCGAAGGGAAACAAGAATGGTGGAAAAGGTGGAAAGAAAGCTCATGGGAAACGCTCCAACCTTGGTCCTAAGGGGGGAGTTGGGAAAAAGAAGTTCCAAGGAACTTGCTATAATTGTCAAAAACAAGGCCATAAGGCCAATGAATGCAAGCTTCCAAAGAAGGAAAATGCTCGACAAGTTAACATGGTTCATGAGGTTGATAACCTCATTGCTATGGTGATGGATCTCTCGATTTTAGTCACTGAGGTTAACTTAGTTAGGCAAAACCACAACGATTGGTGGATTGATACAGGGGCTACCCGTCATGTGTGTTTTGAGAAGAACCTGATTAGCACCTTCAAGGAGGTGACTAATGGTGAAAAGGTTTTTATGGGAAACTCCGCCACGGCCGAAATTAAAGGTGAAGGGGACATGGTTCTGAAGATGACTTCTGGAAAGGAACTCACTTTGTCAAACATGTTGTATGTTCCAGAAATTCGTAAGAACCTTGTGTCGGGGTGGCAGTTGAACAAATTTGGGTTCAAAATGGTGATTGAGTCGGATAAGGTCGTGTTGACCAAAAATGGTATGTATGTTGGTAAGGGCTATGCCCTAAATGGAATGTTCAAACTCAATGTAATTGTCGTGAATGCAATGAATGAAAACGCTACTAGTTCTACTTACTTGATTGAGTCGTCTAATCTTTGGCATGGTAGACTAGGTCACGTAAATTACAATTCCATTCGTCGTTTAATCAGACTTGATTGCATACCAACATTCGATATCGACTCAACTAATAAATGTGAAACTTGCGTAGAAGCGAAACAAACGAAATCGTCATTCAAAAAGGTGGAATGAATCACCGAACCCCTCGAGATGATCCACACTGATGTGTGTGATCTAAAGGCAATTCCTACTCGTGGTGGGAATAGATACTTCATCACGTTCATTGATGATAGTACAAGGTATTGCTATGTGTACTTACTTAAGAGTAAGGACGAGGCTATTGACAAGTTTATCTTGTTCAAGGCCGAAGTTGAGAATCAACTAAATCGGAAAATCAAAGTCGTAAGGAGCGACTGAGGAGGTGAATATGTTTCATCTTTTATTGACATATGTGCAAAGAGTGGAATCATCCACGAACTCATGGCTCCTTACTCCGCTCAATCAAATGGCATAGCGGAACGGAAAAATCGTACTTTGAAAGAAATGATGAATGCCATGATGATAAGTTCTGGTTTAAACCAAAACATGTGGGGGGAAGCAATCTTATCGGCAAATTATGTGTTGAACATGATACCCAATAAGAAAAAGGATGTAACGCCTTACGAATTATGGATGGGAAAGAAACCACCATATAAATCCTTGAAAGTGTGGGGGTGTTTAGCTAAGGTGGTGGTCACTCCACCTAAGTGCCTGCTAATAGGACCCAAAACGGTGGATTGTGTATTTATAGGATACCCCAGTCCTTATGGTCCTTATCGTTTTCTTGTGCATGATTCTAAGAACCCTGGAATATGCAAAGGTACCATAGTAGAATCTAAGGATGCATCATGGTTTGAACATATGTTCCCATGCTTAGTTAAAAATGAACCGAGTTCTTCTAGACCGGTTGAGGAAATTGTTCACGAGGGTGAATTTGAAAACGATGAACCTCGAGAACAATCTAAGACTGAGGAAGTTGAAATCAGGAAAAGTAAACGGCAAAGGACAGAAAAATCCTTTGGCCTTGAGTTTCTTACCTATATGGTAGAAGATGAACCTCAAACGTACCAACAGGCGGTGCATTCCTCAGAAGGACCTTAGTGGAGGGAGGCAATCAAAAGCGAGATAGACTCTATCTTACAAAACCATACTTGGGAACTAGTGGATCTTCCTCAAGGATGTAAACCACTAGGATATCGGTGGATCTTCAAAAAGAAGATGAAACCAGATGGAACCATCGATAAGTACAAAGCAAGGTTGGTGATCAAAGGATATAAACAACGAGAAGGTTTAGATTACTTTGATACATATTCGCCAGTTACGCGAATAACATCCATCAGGTTGGTGCTTGCCATTGCCGCCATTAGAAATTTGGAAGTTCACCAAATGGATGTGAAAACAGCTTTCTTGAATGGAATTCTTGAGGAAGGAATATACATGGAGCAACCCGAAGGCTTCACAACCATTGGGCAAGAAAAGAAAGTGTGTAAACTTGTAAAATCCTTATATGGATTGAAACAAGCTCCAAAACAATGGCACCAAAGGTTTGATCATGTCATGCTTGATGCTGGGTTCAAAATCAATGAATGTGACAAGTGTGTGTATGTGAAGGACACATCTGATGGATATGTCATTTTATGTCTATATGTAGATGATATGCTCATTGCTGGAAGTGATGACAAAATCATAAAATCTACAAAGAACATGCTACAAGCAAGATTTGACATGAAAGACATGGGTCCTACGGATGTGATTTTGGGGGTCAAAATCACACGAACCCAAAGTGGACTTGTTTTAAGTCAATCCCACTATGTGGACAAAATTCTTGAGAAGTTCAATACAAATGACTCTAATGAAGCTAGAACTCCACTTAACACAAGTCAACATCTAGCCAAGAATAGAGGTGAACCCGTAAACCAGTTGGAATACTCAAGAATTATTGGTAGCTTGATGTATCTTATGAGTTGTACTAGACCAGACATAGCATATGCTGTGAGCAAGCTAAGTAGATACACGAGCAACCCAAGTTCAATGCATTGAAACTGTATCACTCGGTTGCTTCGCTACTTAAGATACACTCGGGAATACGGGTTGCATTATAACAGATATCCAGCAGTTATAGAAGGACACTGCGATGCAAATTGGATATCTGACACGAATGATTCCAGAGCAACAAGTGGGTATGTATTCACACTTGGAGGTGCTGCTATATCGTGGAAATCGTCAAAACAAACGGTTATCGCTAGATCCACGATGGAATCAGAGTTCATCGCTTTAGATAAAGCAGGTGAAGAGGCAGAATGGCTACGTCAATTTGTTGAGGATATACCAAGATGGCCTAAGCCGGCATCGGCCTTTTGTGTACATTGTGATAGCCAATCGGCACTTGGCAGAGCTCGTAGCACAATGTGTAATGGTAGGAACAGACATATCAGGCGTAGACATAATACGATATGACAACTAATCTCTACATGAATTATCACTGTTGACTACGTGAGGTCAAAGGATAATATTGCAGATCCGCTAACAAAAGGCCTAAGTAGAGAGTTAGTGCAGAAGTCGTCCATGGGAATGCGACTGAAGCCCTTGGAAATATAAGTTCATATGATGGAAACCTAACTCAGTAGACTGGAGATCCCAAGAGCTGAGTTCAATAAGAAAACCTAATTGTATGAATTAGTAAAGTCACTATGGGGGATAACCCTACGTATATATATAAGGGAGTTTATTGCCAAGCTTAGTAAACTTCCTAGTCCATTCCTAAAAGTGACAAGTGTGAGGCTAAGCCTATGGCTTTTAATGATTCGACTAATATAGTGAATCACCTATGTGAGAGAGAAGTGGGGTCGCTTCGAAGGGTATTGTTGAGGCACAATACCTAATGGCTCTCACAGAACCAGGCATCATGTTCATGACCATAACGAACATAACTATGAGGACTTGACTTTGTCAGGGAGAGTCTTGTGTAAAGTGCATTGTCGTCTACACAAATGGCAGACGAGTTCAAAGACTTCGAGTTCTACTCAGAGCTAGTGGGCTAAGTGCATTTCATGAGCGAAGGTTCAAAGGGTAACACCTACCTATCGTATGCAAAACTCAACTTCTGAAATCTAATTGGAATAATGTTGTTTCTGAGATCGACCTCCATTCATGTGGGGGATTGTTAGAAGTTGGTGTGAATGGAAAAGTCTCAGTGGTAAAACCACTTTGTCCCACATAGGAAAGGCAATTTACAAGGTGAAACCTTATCCAAGCCTTTGAAGTCTTATGACATGTTTTACCACAAATCCTACCCGCGCGCGCGCAGGGGGGGTGCAAAAAATGGAACCAGATTTAGTTAAACTCGCGTCTGCCCGCACGTCCTGCGGACACGAATGCAGCTCCGAAAACCCGGATCCGCGTGAGGCAGCTTTTGCACTCAAGACTCATAACCGTTTTTTTTTTTAATTTAATGAGATTTAAAACTGAAACTGAAATGATTATTCAAGATTGATGGTCATTAAAAGGATATTATTATCAGTTTCAAAACTGATGTAGTAATGTCATTTATTCAGTTTTAATCTCTGCAATGATGGCCAGAATTCGGTTATATTTTTGTGCCTATAAAACCAGATCAAGCTGATCAGTTTAGACATACAACAACACAGCAGCTTCTTCCTCTCTCTTGCAATCTCTGCAAACAGCATCTATCCGGTTTCTTTTAAGGCAAGTGTTCAAGTCCAGCAGTGCGCGGTGCTGCTTCGAACCGGCGTACCTTGGGAACAGATACGACGAATCTGTTTAAGGGAATTGTGTCAAACACAAGCACGGTTCACTCGTTTATTATTTCTGCATTTTATTACATTATGTTATTTCTGTTTCTGATTAATTTTGCAGTTCTGATCAGTACCAGTTTTCTAACAGTCACCGCCCCGAGTGGGCTTGGGTTTCGGCATGGCCCCTTGGGCGGGGGTTTCAGCCCGGGCATTGGGCGGGCCTAGCAGTCTTCCGTGGCCGGCTCTCATTGGCTGGGTTGGCTAGGCTATAGGTGGCCAGGATTTAAATTTAAAAAACAACCGTTTGGCTAGCCACGCCCCGCCATACCGACCCAACATGCAACTGACTAGCGGTGCCCCTCGAAGTCCACGTGTCAACCCATACCCCAAACCCCCACCCACAATACCCCACGGTCTTAGAAATATAGAGAGAAGAACTTGATGTGGAAATTACATTGGAAACACGTGTTGCTAAACGAGAATTACACAAGATATGTGACCCAAACAACTAGTCATGGTGTCGATTTTCTACATCGTTTGAACCTTTTTTTGCCACTCCGAAATTCATCATAGCCTAATGCCTATTGAAATTAATTAGTTATCGACTTTAGAGGTTTACATTCTAGATTTTTTGTTTCCAAACGGGTTCAGTTTGGGTCAACATTGGTCAAAACTGGTTTTTGCAATAGAAAGAATTGGTTCGGTCAGGGCCGGCCCTGATAATTCAGGTGCCCTGTCTGAGCCCAGAAAAATGTGCCCTTCAGGTGCTAACGAAATATATAAATATACGACGTAATTACGTAAACTAATTTTTTAAAACAACGATTAAAGTTATAGCAATAAACATTGCAATTGCCAAAAATGACAAAATCATAGTATTTGAATGAGTAAATAACATATCGTAATAAACTAATAGCCAATCCATGATTCGTGAAGCTCTCCTACAGTCGACCCGGCTTGTTTCCAAACTAAATTTACGTTAAAACGTATTTTAAATAAATAAACTAATAAGTACTCAAATAAGCTGATAAGCTGATGAGGTATGTAAAGCTAAATTTATACACCACATGTCATGTGTAGTTGATGAGTTCCATATAGCTCTGTTTTCAAGTCTCTCACAAAAAAAAAAAAAAAAAAAAAAAAAAAAAAAAAAAAAAAAGAGATAACAAAATAAGGAAGAGTTAAAAAATAATTGGATGCTTGTAGTGGGTATCGAACTAGATACCTTGAATCCACAAAAAAACAAATACAACCACTCGGCTACACATTTTAGATGGTTGTCATTTTTGTATTTAATAATATATAATATATATAACATATATTTCGGACTTTTTTAAAAAAAATATGCCCCTGAAAAACACGGGCCCTGGCCGGTGGTCCTCCCCGCACATCCCTAGGGCCGGCTATGGGTTCAGTTTTAATTGGTTTCAAAGGGGAAGTTTTCAAACCAATATAAAACCGGGGGTTCGGCTATAAAACCGGTTTTTTGTTCGCCTTTAATTGATTTTGCATATTAAAATGTTTAGTACGGCCAGGTCAAAATTCATGGGCCTTTTGCAGATAAGCTCTAAAAATGGGCCACCAACAAAAGGGTATTACAATATCCAATCGTACCTAGATTTATTAACTGTAGGTAACAGGTTGGATTCTTTGTGCTTTGAGAAAAAAAATCATTCTTAACATAACTCGATTCTTTATATTATAGTTACAATAAAAAAGTATTTACAGGGTTTTCTTACATAAAAGTTGTCGAACGTAGTATAAAAAATTAAAGTGTAACCCAAAAAAATAACGTTGTAATTTATATTGATTGAAAACAATAAAAATGAATACTAATTTAAGTTCCTATAATACCTACACAGGTCCCGATGTGTGCGGTTGGTATGGGTTAAGGTTGTCATAGTACGGTATTAGCACTTTGTATAGCCTACGATGAAAAAAAATTACTCTAAATTGAACACAACTCCATTTTCAACAAAATTTATACTAGGAAGTAGAGAAAAAAAATAAACACAATTGTGTATTCAATCTTAAAAAAAAAAAAAAAAAAAAAAAAAAAAAAAAAAAAAAAAAAACTATAAGAGAAAAATCAAATTTGTGAAAAATAAATTGGTTTAAAGCGTATATTAAAGGCAATAAAAGTACTTTTGAGGGTCATAACTCATCCAATTCATAACTAAATTGGAAGATTCTTTTTCCTAAAATCAAGTTTAATGAGTTATCGTTCAAACCAAAGTGATCTCACTAATTTTCATTAAGATTCCAACCTCAAAAAGTTCTTACAAATTGATTGGTCAAAATCGAGAAGGTGGCATAAGATCATCAATGCAACAAACACGAGACCAAGGATGGTAGCTGAGTTGGTTAGGCAAGAAGACTGAAGGGTTCAGCCTTGCCTAACGCAGGTCGCGGGGTCCCCCCACGTTTGCAAAACGTGGAAGAAGGTTCACTAGTATGTAATTGTTATTTGCTTTAAAGTTCTTTCTCCGAGATGAGCTCGAATCCAGAAATGAGAGCAAATAGAATGTGTGTGGTGGATGTGACGAGGAGTAACTTGGAAGTGAGCAAGTACTCTATGAATGACCAGAGATGAAGGAATCTCTCTGTTTTGGAATGTCTTTTTGGAGTGAATGAGCTGTCTTCTTATAGGGGAAGACATCTCCTATAATGGTATGTACAAGACTAGTGGAACCTGTTTGCAATGGAGGGTTTCCCCTTTTGGGGTTGAAGGCTTTGGACCCCTGGGTAATAGCATGTATCATGCAGACCTGCTCTGCTTTTGTGGGCGCGAGTTGGTGAAACGAGTTCTCAGATGTGATTGATTACTGTTCCTCGCTTTTCTCACTTTACAGCTTTTCAACCGGTGAACCTTTCAACCTTTTAAGCATTTGCATATCTAGTCACTTTATTTAGTCTTGGGCTACCCCCGTCATCAGCCCCCCAAGTCAGAGGTTTTTGGGGTAGTATGCTCAAAGACTTCTGACTTTTATGCATATGTTTTGTCACTTGAATGTTTCAAGGGTCCGTTGCTTGAAGGTTTGAAAGGCTGAAGGCAGTTAATTTTTGAATTTGAATTTTAAATGATTGACAGTTGATTTGATTGATATGTGTCAGTTGATAGGGCGGCGGTTTTGCAGGAGTTATTATTTACCTTTATTACCCCTGTCCTAGACTCATATTTATTTTATACTTTGTGAATCTTTTCCATTTTACTCATAACTTCTCCAAGTTTCTTCCTTCTCTAAGGTTAGTTTTCTCTATATCTTTCACTCTTCATTTTTTGTTTCTTCAAAAATGGGTGCTCTTAAGGACTTAGCGAAGTCATTTTCTCGAATGACACAAGAGGAGGTAGATTTATTTTGTTTGGAATATGGCATTGATAAAAAATTTAACCCAACTGCCCCTGCTTGCGATGTTTCTGTTGATAAACCGAACCCTGGTTCGATTGCTCTGTACTGTCGTCATTTTCAATGGTCAAATCTTCGTTATCCCTTTTCTTTTTTCGTTTTGAACTTGCTGGAGTATTATCGGGTTTCTTTTGGGCAAGTTCATCCGAAGGGGATGGCTAGGGTTTTGCATTTTGAGGTTTTATGTCGTGCTCTTGGATATGACCCCTCTTTGTTGCTTTTCCGGCGATTTTTTCGTTTGGCTAAGAATGGTGACTGGTTCACCTTTGAGACATCAAAGGTTGATACTTGCCTTATTTCCTCCATGGTTACAACACTTGGGTCCTGGAAGGATCGCTTTTTCTGGGTTTCCGAGTCTATTGTTCCTTTCAAAATGGTATGGAGGCATCCGGATGCTGTTCTTAATGATCCGGAGCCTTCTGAATCTAAGTTGAACGATGCCTTTCTTACAGCCATTCGGGGGTGCCCTTCGAGGGTTCGTCCCTTCCCCGAACATTTGTTAGTGCTTTTAGGGATTAGTAATATTTGGGGGAAAAGCCGATCGGGATCCGGTGCTAATGAGAAATGGCATTGGTATGCATTTCCCCTTTTGCCTTTTACTCATTTCGCTTTGCTTATGACTTATTTGCTTTTGTTTGTTTTTGTCAGTCATGTCTGCTTTGGATTTTATCAAGAGTGACGACACATCTGATGTTGTGTTTGAGGATGCTCCGTCTGTTCCGGGTGAGAATGTTGTAGTTAGGACTGCCGAGCAAAGGTTTGAGGGCACGGGTTATGCTAGTGTTGCCAACGTCAAGGGCTTTTCTAAGTCTAATGCTCCCAAGTCTTCAACTCGCCGATCTTCTCGTCGTTTGTTGAAAGCTGGTCCTCAATCCACTTCTACTGAACCAGTGGATTTGAGTGATGATATTGAAGTTTCGGAAGATCAAGTTGAAGCAGGTGTTGAGAAGGACAAGGAGTTGGTTGTTCGTGGTAAAAAGGTTCAAAGCAAGAAGATTGTTTCTACCCCTGTTCAGGAGTCTTCAAGCAGGGACGTTGAAGGGTTGAATCCTGAAGGGACTTATGTGCCAGCTTGGTTGGTGAAAAATGACGACACCTTCAAAGATGCTGCTGTTTGTGAGGATGCTCTTAGTCATCTCGCTCCTCCTTCTGTGCACAAGACCATTGCTGAGATGGATGATGACTTAATGTTGTCTCGGATGGTTTTGAGCACTTGCAACCTTGCTGCCCTGCTTCCTCAGGGTATTACTCGTTTTCGTCAAAGGATGCAAGAGTATGAGGACTTCTCCAAGAAGAAGGATAAGATGACATCATCCCTATCATCGATGAAAAAGGAGATAGCTAGTTTTGCTGAGAAGGAAGCAACGTGGCGGAAGGAGGTTAGTGATTTGAAGAAGATGCATGATATTGAGATGGGTGATTTGAAGAAGAGTTTTGAAGCTAACTTGCTGAAGTTAAAAGCTGACCGGGAGGCCTTGGCTGTTCAACAACAGGCCTTTCGTGAGGAAAAAGAAGGGTTGAAAGCTTCGGTTGGCCGTGTTACTGCTAACAATCAGTGGTTAATTGAGCATGGTTTCCAGCAGGTTGTCACTTACCTTTTGCATTCCAAGGAGTTCAATTCTGCCCTTGGTGATGTTTATACTAAGCTTCTGAACCTGGGGAAACACCAAGGCCTTATTGCTGGTTACAAGCTTCATGAATCTGGACATCCCTTGGAGAAATCACCTTTGTTTCGTCCCGAGGCTTCTGATATTTTCAAAGGCTCCGTTGAGCAGATGGAGAGGCTAACCTATCCCTATGTTCAGGAGGTTTCTTCTTGTTTTGGTAAGCCTTTATCTGTTTTATAGGATTTGAAGCCTGAGGGACTGAATGAAAAGGTGTGTGCTGAGGTTTTGGGCTCCCTTTCAAGGAAGAGATCTTACTCCGGGGATAGTGATGATACCCTCTCGAGTCTACCTGATGCTTCAAAAGATGTTGGTTTGGAGGCCTCCGCGGTTGGTGGTGATGATGGTGCTAAGGCCAAGAAGTCTAAGAAAGCCAAGAAGTCCAAAGCTGAAGATTCCAAGCCTTCTGCCACCTGATGTTTATTCGTAGCTTTCTTAGCAAACACTTTATGTCTGTAATATTTTAAACAATATTAGGTTTCCAGGAACCCTTAAGGTTCCTGTTGGTGGTTTGTTAGGCCTATATGGCCACTTGAACAATAGTTTCTCTTGCAAGTTACTAGAACTTGCTTTAACTCTTATCTGAAGGTCCTTCGTGGCCTTCCTAGTTATGATATGATGGTTATTATGTTACTTGTGGTATGTTTGTTTACTTGTTTTGCCTGGTTTGTTTGGTGGGCTATCAACCCTTCAAGCCTTTTGGTTAACTGTTTTTTGGGTTACAGCCTTCAACGTTTCAAGCTTATTACCTGGGTGGCTTGAAGCCTTGGTAGCTTTTGGTTTGGTTTGCGTGTTTTATTGATGGGTCTGCTTATTTGTCATTTTTCTTTGGCCTTGTCTTTGTTGAGTTTACTTTGTCTTTATGTTCTTTACACTTTAAAGGGTTCAGTGCTGCAGACATTTTACCTTAGTGTTTATTAACAATAAGACGTAGTATCTATCCTTTTCATTTTTTTTTGTAATTTACTTGATTTCGTAAGCCTATTTGTTGGTTATATTTCTAAGACTTAAGGAACGATTGGTGTAGGCTGTTCAAACCTGTCTATGAGACATTATTGTTTTTGCTTAATAAATCTCATGGAGTTGTATTGATTTAGGAACTCACCCCTTATATAGGTTCATTCAACCCTTGAACCTATTGAGCGATATGGCCTGGGAGCTCATCCCCTTACATGGCCCTTGCCATGGAGTTTTTTGCTAGGTTCTCAACCTGATATTAGGATAGAAAGACAAGTTTGATAAATCAACTTCATTCATTCAAGCAGTATCTGCTTTTTACAAAAGGTTTTCGTTTTGATACAAACCAAACTTTTTTGTCTAAACATAGAACTTTCTCAGGGTTTTTCCGTTCCAATGTCTAGGAAGCCTTTTGCCTTCTGAGTCTGCTAGCTTGTAGGATCCGCCCTTGTGTGCTTCGAGGATAGTATATGGACCTTCCCATTTTGGGCCCAGCTTCCCTTGATTTTCTTTTTTGCTAGCTTCATTGTTTCTGAGGACTAGATCCCCTGACTTGAATCGTTCGTTCTTAACCTTCTTGTTGTAGTAGGCTTCCATCTTTTGTTTGTATTTGGCTTCTTGTATTGCCGCTTAATCTCGGGCTTCCTCTAGGAGTTGTAAATTCAACATGGTCTCTTGTTGATTTACTTCGGGATCCATGTTGACAATTCGTTGGGTTACAACTCCTATTTCAGCAGGGATTACAGCCTCGGATCCAAATACCAAGCTGTAAGGTGTTTTCTTGTGACTTGCTTTTTCGGTTGTTCTAATTGCCCATAAAACACTAGGCAATTCTTCGAGCCAATTGCTTTCATGTCTCCCCAATCTTGTTTTGATGCCTTCCACAATGCTTCTGTTGGTCCTTTCAACCTGGCCGTTTGACTGCGGGTAAGCCACTGAGCTAAAGATCTGGTTGATTCTGTATTCCTTGCACCAAAGGCTGAAAGGTTTCTCGGCAAATTGCTTTCCATTATCAGTAACAATTACCCCCGGCAACCCATAGCGGCAGATGATATTCTCCCAAACGAAGTCTATGACTTGCTTTCCTGTGATCTTGGCAAGGGGTTTAACCTCTGGCCACTTGCTGAAGTAGTCGATTGCTACCAATAGGAATTTTACTCCCCCTTTGCTTGGAGGGAATGGCCCAACAATGTCCATTCCCCATTTATGGAATGGCCATGCTGAGGTTATTGGAACCAGGTCATGTTTGGGACTTCTTGGGATTGGGGCATGAATTTGACAGGCATCACATTTCTTCAATTGTTCAACGGTGTCACGATGCATCGACGGCCAGAAGTATCCAAGGTTCATGAGCTTTGCAACCACCGACCTAGCTCCAAAATGAGCTCCACATATTCCTTCATGCACTTCCTTAATCAAATACTTGCTTTGTTCAGGACCCACACATCTTAGCAAGGGTGCAAGGTAACCTTTTTTGTAGAGGGTTTCTCCTTGCAACACATATTGTCTTGCTTTGATTTTAACCCTTTCGGCTTCTATTTGATCATTGGGTAGTTCATTGTCTTGGAGGAATTTTTTGATGGGAGTCATCCAATTTGGGTCTTCCTCGGTGACCACATCTTGCACTTCCAGTTCATCAATCGATGGGGCCTTCAACACTTCAACCAACACCTTTTTCGTGAGGTGGGCGAACGTGAGGGATGCCAATTTGCTCAAGGCATCGGCCTTTTTGTTTTGGGACCTTGGAATTTGTTTAATGCTGCATGTTTGGAAGGTGTTCATTAACTCCTTGGACTTTTCTTTGTATCTTCTCATGTTGGGCTCTTTGGCGACATAGCTGTCGTTAACTTGGCTTGATACTAGTAATGAATCTGTGAACACTTCAAGCTTCTGAACTTTCATTTCTTTGGCCAGCCTTAGGCCAGCGATCAATGCCTCGTATTCAGCCTCGTTATTGGTGGTCTGAAAATTAAAACGGAGAGCATATGTGAATTCTAGCCCTTCAGGGTTGATTAGAACTAAACCAGCTCCTGACCCTTCAACGCTTGAAGCCCCATCAGTGAATAATTTCCAGGCTTCAGGGTTGGAAGGTTCAGCGGTTGTGGTGTTTACTTCGTCAATAGTTTGGTTTGGGACT
The DNA here is from genome assembly GCF_002127325.2 of Helianthus annuus. Lineage (NCBI taxonomy): Eukaryota > Viridiplantae > Streptophyta > Magnoliopsida > Asterales > Asteraceae > Helianthus > Helianthus annuus. The sequence goes on from NC_035449.2 coordinate 41,982,044, forward strand.
TCAACCAGGAAGTCAGCCAGGACCTGAGCTTTAATGGCTTTTCGTGGGACATAGGTGATGTTATGTTCACCTAGTTCCACTGCCCATTTTGCTAGCCTCCCCGAGTTCTCAGGTTTTTCAAGCACATTCTTGACAGGTTGATCAGTGACCACCTGTATAGGGTGTGCTTGGAAGTATCTCCTAAGCACATTCTTGGCTGTTTGGTTTCAGCTAGTTTTAGAGTTTTGCTGAAAAAATAAACGGGTACCTGAGCCTTGTCTCTTTCAATGGTGAGAACTGCACTGATGGCTTCATCGGCAATTGAAAGGTACACCGATATTACCTCCCCCGTTTTTGGTGCTACAATATCTGGTAGGGAAGCTAAGTGCTGCTTCATTTGATTGAAAGCTTCTTCAGCTTCATCGGTCCATTTGAAATCCTTTTTGTCTGAGCAGTTCTTGAGCGTTTTGTAGAAGGGTAGAGACCTTTCGGCTAATTTTGAGGTAAAACGCTTCAAGGCTGCAAGCTTCCCGTTTAAGCTTTCAACCTCCTTCTTTGTTCTTGGTGGTTTAGCTTCGAGGACAGCTTTTACTTTGTTAGGGTTGGCCTTGATGCTTTGCTTTCCGACAATGTGACCCAAGAATTTTCCTTCCTCGAATCCAAACGAGCATTTTTCCGGATTGAGCTTCATGTTGACCTTTCTGAGGTTCTTGAAAGTTTCTTGGATATCATCAAGCATTTGGTGCTCCGTCTTGCTTTTAATCACCAAGTCATCAACGTATGCCTCCATGTTTTTGCCAATTTGATTTTCGAAGGCCTTATCGACGAGTCGCTGATAGGTGGCACCTGCATTTTTGAGGCCAAAAGGCATCTTTTGATAACAAAAGATACCTTTGTCCGTGTGAAAAGCTGTCTTTTCTTCATCCTCCTTCTTCATGAGGATTTGGTGATAACCTTTGTATGCATCAAGAAAGCATTTAAACGAATATCCCGTGAGGGAATCGACCTTGAGATCAATTTCCGGCAGTGGGTAACAATCTTTGGGACAAGCCTTGTTAAGATCTTTAAAATCTATGCACATTCTCCAAGAGTTGTCGGGTTTTTTGACCATAACAGGGTTTGCAACCCATGATTGATACTTGACTTCTCGGAGAATGCCTGCCGACACAAGCTTTTCAACCTCTTGGCAAGCTGCCAGACTTCTCTCAGGTGCCAGGCTTCTTTTCTTTTGGACCACCGGTTTGACATCCGGTGGTATTCTTAATTCGTGCTCAGCAATGTTTCGGGGGATCCCAGTCATATCTTCAGGACACCAAGCGAACACATCACTGTGATGTTTCAGCAGCTTTTCGAGGTATGAAAGAGTCTCCTTGGAAAGGTTGGGGTTGACCCTTATTCGTTGCTCAGGGTATTTAGGGTTTATGACCAACCCTTGCTTGTCTTTTTCATTGTCTGAACTTTCACCCTCAATCATGTAAGCTTCCTGAGAGGGTTGAAGGGTTGCTATCCCTCTTTCAGTAGGGAATTTGACTGTGCCATGGCCGACAGACACTGCCATGTAAAATGCACATTGTCCGGGCCTCCCTATGATTACGTCATAACTTGAAGGGATGTTGATAACCACAAAGGTTAATGATCGGGTTCTTTCTTTCGATCCTTCGCTGAAACGAACATCAAGGGTTAGCTGCCCAGAGGCTTCAGGGTTATATCGGCGATACCTTTTATGGAGGTTCCGGAAGGCTGAAGCCTTGAACGTTCTTCATTGCTTAAACGGTTGAAGAATTTCTCGAACATGATTTCAGTGGCTGCTCCCGTGTCTATGTATGCTTTACATGTTTGTAGTGTTCCCACGGTGGCTTCTACCACAAGGGGACTGGGAAGTGGGTCCTTCCTCGTTGGGGGGAAGCAGACACACTGAAGCTCCCAGGCTTCCAACCGCTGCTTCTTGTGAGGAACCTTTTCATCAGAATACACCATGTTTACTTCCTTTCCCTTGCCTTTAGCCATCTTGTCTCGAACTCCTTTTACCAAATGGGCGAGCTCTCCTGACTTAACAGCCTCTTCAATTCTCTTTTTTAGTTGGAAGCAATCGTTGGTGTGATGTCCCTTTTCTTCATGGAACTCACAGAATTGCGTGGAGTTCTCATTTTTTCTGCTTTTGGGGAGAGGCCTGGGAGGTCTAAAGTTTTGTTTGACTTCTTCTGTTGCCAGGATTTCTTGAGGAGTTTTGGTGAGGGGAGTGAAACTCATGCCTTTGTCTCTGCCTGAAGGGTTTCGACCTTCAACCCTTCGAGGGTCTGAACCCTTTGGGCGCCTGTCGTAGGAGTTGAAGTTTCCTCTCTTTCTGGCTGGGATGTTGCTTCGCCAGCCAGACCCTCTTTTCCTTTGTTCCTTGATATCTACAGCTTCCTCTCCCCGAATGTGAGCTTCGGCCCTTTCAAGGGCTTCTTCCAAGGTTTTTGGGCAGAGACTTATTGTAACAACCCGCACCTTCGTGCGTTGTTACTACTCGACACACTCGTTACGCCTAGCACCGGAGATTCGGATCATAATGAAATCATACCAGTTATATCGCTAAATCGAAGTATAATCGAATAACTACGCATATTCTATCGCTATTACAAACCTATTTTGCATAACACTCACGATGATGTCGAATAAGGGCCTAATCTACCCTTCTCGACGAGCGTGAGGTGTCAAAATGTAAGTAATCGACGCTAACGAGGGCTATCGGGTGAGTACTATGACTCTAACCGTCATGACGATGATGGCAATACGAGTAAGTAGTGCCCCGGTAGTCATCGTGGCACATCACATCGAAGAACGCACTCGAAGGCACGCGTAATTCGATCACCGCACTGAGAATTGGATACATAAATACGTATATACGGCCCTTTTGTGATTAATAATAATAAATAATTTAATAATTATATAAATATATGAAAATATGGCTCAAACCGTCGAAATCGCACCAAAAACGGGATCAAAAGGCTTCCGAACGGATCAATTCGATCAGGCTAGTCCAATTGGTCAGACCGGCCCAATCAGATAGGCCAGTCCGATCGGATGGACCAGCCGATCGGATGGACCAGTCCGATCGAATGGGCCAGCCGATCGACTGGGCCAGCCGATCGACTGGGCCAGCCGATCGACTGGGCCAACCGATCGACTGGGCCAGCCGATCGACTGGGCCAACCGATCGACTGGGCCAGCCGATCCAACTGCTGTTTTGCCTTCCTTTCCCCTTCCTTGCCTATAAATACCCCTCCATTCACTCCCAAACACTTGTGTTGCTGCTCCTAACCGACCAAGACGCTCCAGCCCTCAAATCTCTCGATTTCTTCCGATTCTTGTAAGTTTTCAACCCGAATCTTGTACTTTCTTGATCCAAATGCAATCCTTCATCTTTCTACCTTTCAAATCTCAATTTTTAACCGTGAAATCAACGGATTTGGGGTGTTTTAAGGTGATGTCACCATAAAGTTCTTCAAAGGTGATGTCATCCCATGAAGAACAACTCAGATTCGGATGATTTACATACGATTCTTCATGAATCTCAACCAAATCAATGTTTTTCTAATCAAAGGGCCACGGATTTGGGATGTTCGGATAGATTTCATCACAAAGTTCTTATGAACTTCAAGTGTTGACCTCATATCATCAAGAACAACTCAGATCCAGGGCATTTCCTAAGTAAAATCAAGGTTTTTACATCAGATCTAGTGATAAAATGATCGATTTCGAGTTAAACACGGAAAAACCGACAAAAACGACCAGTTCCGACGAACGGGGTGATTCCCGGCCGATGAAACAGGTTGAAATTGACGGGATTTCAGTTGCTTAACACCTCATCGTAACGTCCTAACCCAAAACGCCGAAAAACGCTCGAAAAATCATCGAAAACAGCCGAACAGGATGGCCAATCGAGTGGCCCAATCGATCGAACAGCTAGTCGATCGATCAGCTAGTCGATCGAACAGCTAGTCGATCGAACAGCTAGTCGATCGAGCAGCTAGTCGATCGAACAGCTAGTCGATCGAACAGCTAGTCGATCGAACAGCTAGTCGATCGAACAGCTAGTCGATCGAACAGCCATTCGATCGATCAGGCTGTCCGATCGATCAGGACCAAGCCCATCCGATCGACCAAGTCTGTCCGATCGATCAGGACCAAGCCCATCCGATCGACCAAGTCTGTCCGATCGACCAGGCCCACTCGATCGAGTGGCCTGTTCGACTGGGCCAGCCCAATTTCGCTATTTTGTCCGATTTTAACCCAATTTCGCCCGATTTCACGCAAATCGATACCGTTTAACGCATAGTAATCTATCACTCACGTAAATTATCTGAAATCAGGATATTCTCCGGCACCGGTTCCGCAAACCTAACCGAAAACGCGCTGTGAGTATACTTGACCCTTTTTATCGAATTTTGGGTGTAACATACGTTCCATAAAAACCAAACTTATCAAACGAATGATTTAATTGGACTATTTATCACCTGCGAATAACTGTTTGCATAGATATACGTGATGCTAGTACATGTATGCTAGGACTTATACTCGTGACGTCCCACCAAGACTAGTATAGTACTATTTCGCCCGGCGGGGTCTAGTTATGCCATCAAGAGTCGAGCATCGAGGACTTAGCTGGTAGTATCAGTTTTGTGAGTATATATGTTGTGTATTACGTTTATGCATGTGGAAATTCGCAGCACTTTTAATCTATCATACTACACATATCAAACCTGTATACTCGCCAATACTTTTGTATTGACAAAGTTTTAACGTATGTTGCAGGTTTAGCCGAAGTTTACATCAAATCAAGCTAGGAAGTCTAGAAACTCATCTAAAATCTAGGTTGTCGGATTTGAATTGTTCGAGAGGACAAGAAATCTGTGATGACTTACGTGATTGTATTGTTTGTTAGTATGGGATGACAAATGTAATAAATATTATCGCAATATAGTTGTTATGGATTCTCTTGAGCAATCTGATTCGCCTAGTGCCGCGCCCCGATGATTCCGCCATCGGTTGGGGTGTGACAGATTGGTATCAGAGCCATAACTATAGGGAATTAGGCAAAGTTTGAGACTCGACCTAGTCCGGGTCGATGTCTTAGAAAAATTGACCTAGTCTATAGTCTAAGTACCTACAGGCCGACTCTTACAAACTCGTTAGGGTTTGTTTGGGCCAACTTGCTACTCTCGATCGAATTTGTTGAAAAGTTACAACTATTGTGTGAACACCGCATACTACAGCTTCACACAAAGAGCCTTTCCTAAGGCTAGAAGGTTACTTAGCCTTTCCTAAGGCTGACACAATACACATGTTTTCAAAACTACTCGCATAACAAAACCAAGTGATCTAGTCGAGACCAGGTGTGAAAACCAATAACTCTCGATAGGATCACTCACTCAGCGTATTTTTCTAGCACGAGAACTCTTTGTTGAGCTAGGAGTGACATCCACATCTCGACAAAAGGTCTCCATTTCGAAATTCTGGTGGAACTCTCGGATTTATTCGATGAGCACAACCACAAATGGGAACGAAGTTGTTAAGCCAGGGGTGAAACCCATACCTTAATCAACTGTTCCACTCCATAAAATGGTTTACAAAAGCTCTCACCAAGGTCACGACCATAACAACGACTCAGGCTACGCGAAGACTAGAGAGACGAATGTCAGGAGCTGCATCCCAGTGGAAGCATGAGTCCCCTAGGTCAACGCGTATGCCCGAACTTGTTGGGTATAGTCGGGTTACTTGGGTAGTCAACGCCTAAACACCCAAGGCATTCTATCTAAACTATTACGTATATGGTATCAATTACGTCTATGAGTTTTCAAATTTAAGCTTTACGATTTACCGATTTCTCGATTTATCGAATTTACGAACCTCGATTTACAAAGCGCACAACCTGCACAGCCATCGCAATCTAAAACAAAGACCGAATGATCGCAACAAAACCAACGTCTAAGTACTCGAATTCGCTTACGCTATTTCTCTCATCGCGTCCTCGCGAATTCTGAATCAATATCTATGTGTAACCTACAACTATATCTATACGTATTAAATACAAAACGAATCAATTATGTGAGAGTTTAGGAACCTAGAATTTTCCTATGTGGCTCCTATGTGCTTAATTAAATTCTATACCAAGTTTTGATCGAATCGAATCGTATCAAAAGTTTAAAAATCATTATGATCGAATCTCATTCCGAATCCTTCTGTCTAGATGCCTTCCAACAACTCGATCTCGAGACGAGTAGCTAGGAGAAGGGCCCAACGACGCGCCGATAAGAGGATTGCCTCGATTGTGACCAAAGAAGTGGTCAAGCTCATTCCTCAAATTGTCGCGCAAGTGCACTCTCAGAGCCACTCTCGAGCCCCGGAAGACGTCAAGACGGAATCTGCATTCCTCTACAAACACTTCAAAGCCTGTGATCCGATGCCTTTCACGGGTGAAGGAGATGTTTCTCAATTACTCCAGTGGTTCGATGCCATCGAGGTTACCCTTCGTCAGAGTGGGTGCCCCGAGGACCTTCAAACTACTTGCGCCACCGGAGTATTTCAATCACGAGCACTCGATTGGTGGACCGCCGAACGCAACAAACATGGGATCTCCGCAGCTTACGCCCTTTCATGGGGTGAGCTGAAGGAACTCATGAAGGAAGAATATTGTCCCCCTCACGAAGTCCAGAAGCTAGAGAACGAATTTCGGGAAATCAAGCAAACCGAAGGTGACAATGCGAGCTATACAGCAAGGTTCAAACAGCTTAGCATAATCTGCCCAAGTCAAGTCGACACTCCGAAGAAAGCTATCGCGAAGTATATTCGTGGCTTACCAGAGTGTGTGGGTGATTTTGTCGAAGCTGCAAAACCTACTACCATCGAAGAAGCCTACCGACTAGCCGCAGAGATCAACAGCAAACGAGTCGTAAACGGATCCTTCACCAAGAAGCCTGTCACACGAGCTCATCAAGCAATCATCATCCACTCATCCGACGACTCCTCTGGAGAATCGGTCGGTGGTTCATCTGACAGCTCCTCGGAGGATTCTTCTAAGGATTGCTCCGACAATGTCTCCGTCAAATCACCAGGCGAATCCGAAGACGACACTGCATCAACTCAAGAAGCCCAACCGAGCCGCAAACGAAAGACCGTGAGCCCAGACTCTTCAACAACTGGACTGCCGCAACCCGAACCTCTCCGATCAGTCCCAGTTCAGTCACAACGCGCTTACAATGGATCTCATCCCCTGTGTTTCACATGCACGTATCATCACCCGCTAGAAGCAAAATGTCGCTATTGCGCAAATTGCAACTGGTATGGACATTATACGTCGCAGTGCCGTACAGGACCGTAACCTCGAAGGGAGTCATCAACAACCACAGTCTCCGCCGGTGTCCTCCGCAACAACGTTATTTAATATTGATGTAATAATACGACTTCTCGCTATCATTTCTGGAACTTATTTCATATATCATCGTGTGTGGATTCTATTTCTCTTACAATCAAGCACTATCTAAACGTTAGCACTATGTACTATAATATGTATTTTATCCCTATAACACTCTTAGAATGAGGTACGGTATACGTGCAAGGGGACAAATAATCACGGGTGCACACGGGATTATCTTGGTCAGTGCACGGAGATCGTAGTAAAGTTCTAATGGTGCCATAACGTTTAAGAGCACGGTCAAGGCCGTGTCAACAAAATGTGACACCAAAGCACGGGGCATAAGTAGTAGGGGTGACGCGGGGGTACGCTTTACCATACTACCAAAACTTCGTGAAGAAAGTGCCATGTGGAGTTGGACGTTATTAGACCTATTATACTATTATGGTTAATTTGACACTCTACAATCAATCAATCACAAGGCGTAACAAAACCAAATCGCATCACTGCAGGGCTTCTCGTAAGTCCGCGTGCGCAACGCAATTGCCACATCGATGGACTTAGGTAAGTTCACCCCGGAGAGCAATTGGAGCAACGCGAGACTGGTCGTAAAGTCTAGAACGCAAATCAATCGCAGTTTTGCCGGATCTATCCCGCAATCAAATCATTCGATACGTGGCTCGAAATCGCAATCGCATCACGTGTTGTCTAGAAATCTCTAACGCTAGTTATTGTCAATTGTGTGAATCTCTATCAGCTGGTGTGGATCGCCTATTGTGGATTCGCTAGACGAGTATCGAGAATCACTCACCGCCTTCCACTCTTAACGCGCCTCGCACCTAATCCACCAACTCGATACTCTTATCATGGTTCGCTATTACTTATCAATGCACGCATTCTACGTGTCATGTTAGCGCACAAGACCTCGCTTCACGAGACGAAACTAACAAGGTTGAAACATGGTGATGTTTTGACCATATTAGTTGACTTTGTGGAAAAAGGCCGTGTGGGCTAGCCTTAGTACTATTCGTGGTGTAATCAGTTCAATCAATCGTCTATCACTCGCAACGCAACAATCGTCGCTTATCAATCTGTTGAAATCTATTGTCTATCGATGTTCGAATGTTACTTGGAAGTCATCGCAGGTGGTGTAATGTTAGGATGCATGACATTGCTTCACAAGATAAAACTAATAGGGAAACATGGTGTTTGTCATATTAGCAAGTCTTGTGGAAACGTGCCATGCGAACTTCGTGTGGAATCAAATCGAAATCTCATTTACCCGAATCAAAATCGTGTCATTCGTTGCCCAACCAAGCATACCATATCAGCGTTGTGCGACCGGACTACTCGCACCCGCTGCCTACGCTTGGTTTGCATCCAACTTATTTCTATTCAAAACTCGGTCTAGCACCTCATCGCTAGGATCAAAGGAATCGAAATTCTATCTGTGTCTTATCGGCACGCATGACACTGCCTCATGAAACAGAGTTAATATGGGTAAAGCATGGTGGATACGCCGCTGGTACTTCCTATATATAAGTGTTTTAACCATATTAACGAACTTTTGTGGGAAGGTGCCACGTGGGGCCCGATGTAAGTTATTTTTCCATAGTATTAAGGAAAACCTATTTTTATAAAATTTTACTAAAACCGTTGGACAAATGAAATTCCTTACAACATGGAGAAAACATTGAATCAGTTGGCTCCGTGCCCAATGAAAATTTCATAAGTCCAATTCTTTTCTTAAAAACCTTTGCAATGACCGACAGGAATCTTCCCGAAAACGAGGGTTCGGCAGTCGAGTTCCGCTCGAACCCACGCTGTAGGAAAGTTTTCTTAAAACTTATTTTGCCACCTGATTCCTTTAAAATGTAAAACTCAAAACCTGTTATCAAATAACAAAACCCTCCACATAGCGCTGGTGGGGACATCAAAACGGTCGACACCGCGCCATGAGGAGATTTTTCTTAATTAACTTCGGAAATTAATCGAGTATTGGTAAGTTTAAAACGCTATAAAATTGCTTTTTGTATGTGTTATCACTTCTAAGTAATCGAATCGTATGCTCTCTCTATTTTCACTCACCAAATCGTAATCGATCGCTCGTTATCTAGACGCTAATAATCTCTACTCTCAATCGCATCAACCCTTACGACCCTACTATTGGATTAATTTCGGGACGAAATTTCCTAAAGGAGGGGATACTGTAACAACCCGCACCTTCGTGCGTTGTTACTACTCGACACACTCGTTACGCCTAGCACCGGAGATTCGGATCATAATGAAATCATACCAGTTATATCGCTAAATCGAAGTATAATCGAATAACTACGCATATTCTATCGCTATTACAAACCTATTTTGCATAACACTCACGATGATGTCGAATAAGGGCCTAATCTACCCTTCTCGACGAGCGTGAGGTGTCAAAATGTAAGTAATCGACGCTAACGAGGGCTATCGGGTGAGTACTATGACTCTAACCGTCATGACGATGATGGCAATACGAGTAAGTAGTGCCCCGGTAGTCATCGTGGCACATCACATCGAAGAACGCACTCGAAGGCACGCGTAATTCGATCACCGCACTGAGAATTGGATACATAAATACGTATATACGGCCCTTTTGTGATTAATAATAATAAATAATTTAATAATTATATAAATATATGAAAATATGGCTCAAACCGTCGAAATCGCACCAAAAACGGGATCAAAAGGCTTCCGAACGGATCAATTCGATCAGGCTAGTCCAATTGGTCAGACCGGCCCAATCAGATAGGCCAGTCCGATCGGATGGACCAGCCGATCGGATGGACCAGTCCGATCGAATGGGCCAGCCGATCGACTGGGCCAGCCGATCGACTGGGCCAGCCGATCGACTGGGCCAGCCGATCGACTGGGCCAGCCGATCGACTGGGCCAACCGATCGACTGGGCCAGCCGATCCAACTGCTGTTTTGCCTTCCTTTCCCCTTCCTTGCCTATAAATACCCCTCCATTCACTCCCAAACACTTGTGTTGCTGCTCCTAACCGACCAAGACGCTCCAGCCCTCAAATCTCTCGATTTCTTCCGATTCTTGTAAGTTTTCAACCCGAATCTTGTACTTTCTTGATCCAAATGCAATCCTTCATCTTTCTACCTTTCAAATCTCAATTTTTAACCGTGAAATCAACGGATTTGGGGTGTTTTAAGGTGATGTCACCATAAAGTTCTTCAAAGGTGATGTCATCCCATGAAGAACAACTCAGATTCGGATGATTTACATACGATTCTTCATGAATCTCAACCAAATCAATGTTTTTCTAATCAAAGGGCCACGGATTTGGGATGTTCGGATAGATTTCATCACAAAGTTCTTATGAACTTCAAGTGTTGACCTCATATCATCAAGAACAACTCAGATCCAGGGCATTTCCTAAGTAAAATCAAGGTTTTTACATCAGATCTAGTGATAAAATGATCGATTTCGAGTTAAACACGGAAAAACCGACAAAAACGACCAGTTCCGACGAACGGGGTGATTCCCGGCCGATGAAACAGGTTGAAATTGACGGGATTTCAGTTGCTTAACACCTCATCGTAACGTCCTAACCCAAAACGCCGAAAAACGCTCGAAAAATCATCGAAAACAGCCGAACAGGATGGCCAATCGAGTGGCCCAATCGATCGAACAGCTAGTCGATCGATCAGCTAGTCGATCGAACAGCTAGTCGATCGAACAGCTAGTCGATCGAGCAGCTAGTCGATCGAACAGCTAGTCGATCGAACAGCTAGTCGATCGAACAGCTAGTCGATCGAACAGCTAGTCGATCGAACAGCCATTCGATCGATCAGGCTGTCCGATCGATCAGGACCAAGCCCATCCGATCGACCAAGTCTGTCCGATCGATCAGGACCAAGCCCATCCGATCGACCAAGTCTGTCCGATCGACCAGGCCCACTCGATCGAGTGGCCTGTTCGACTGGGCCAGCCCAATTTCGCTATTTTGTCCGATTTTAACCCAATTTCGCCCGATTTCACGCAAATCGATACCGTTTAACGCATAGTAATCTATCACTCACGTAAATTATCTGAAATCAGGATATTCTCCGGCACCGGTTCCGCAAACCTAACCGAAAACGCGCTGTGAGTATACTTGACCCTTTTTATCGAATTTTGGGTGTAACATACGTTCCATAAAAACCAAACTTATCAAAGAATGATTTAATTGGACTATTTATCACCTGCGAATAACTGTTTGCATAGATATACGTGATGCTAGTACATGTATGCTAGGACTTATACTCGTGACGTCCCACCAAGACTAGTATAGTACTATTTCGCCCGACGGGGTCTAGTTATGCCATCAAGAGTCGAGCATCGAGGACTTAGCTGGTAGTATCAGTTTTGTGAGTATATATGTTGTGTATTACGTTTATGCATGTGGAAATTCGCAGCACTTTTAATCTATCATACTACACATATCAAACCTGTATACTCGCCAATACTTTTGTATTGACAAAGTTTTAACGTATGTTGCAGGTTTAGCCGAAGTTTACATCAAATCAAGCTAGGAAGTCTAGAAACTCATCTAAAATCTAGGTTGTCGGATTTGAATTGTTCGAGAGGACAAGAAATCTGTGATGACTTACGTGATTGTATTGTTTGTTAGTATGGGATGACAAATGTAATAAATATTATCGCAATATAGTTGTTATGGATTCTCTTGAGCAATCTGATTCGCCTAGTGCCGCGCCCCGATGATTCCGCCATCGGTTGGGGTGTGACACTTATTGAAATCTCGTGTGAGGTATTTAGAGGTTATGGCATTCATAAAGCCGGCCACTCTCATTTTCTCGTCAGCCCCTACATAGGTCAGTCCCTCTTTCTTGTACCGTTCAATGAATGCTCGAAGACTTTCATCATCACGTTGTTTTATCTGGAAGATTACTGTTGCGTCCTTGACATAACGCCTTTGTTGGGAGAAGTTTGCCAGAAAATCCCTGCTGAGATCGTCAAAGCTTCGAATGCTTTAAGCAGGTAGGTCGTTGAACCAGATTCTGGCGGACCCAACAAGAGTCTGCATGAACATTAAGCAACATTCAGCATTCGACCATTTTTCTATTCGAGCGGCACCAGTGAAGATCTGGAGGTGGTCCTCGGGATCTTCCGTCCCATCATACGTTCTGATGTGGGTTGGCATCTTGATTTTTGATTGAAAATCATAATCGGCTATCTGCCTTGAGAAGCATGAAAGGTTGCTTGGCTTGTAGGGTTTAGCCAAGTCTTCTTCAGGCCTTGTATCCACATTGTTGCTATTGCCATGATTCCCCTGAGTGGCTAACACTTGATTAATGAAGTGTTGCCATGGGAAGTTGGCCATCATCTGGGCCATCATATTGGGCATGAGTTGGAAGCCTTGAAGGCTTCCTGGACCAGCCGAGCAGTTTATTGCAAGAGGAGTGTTAGTAACAGCACTTCGCGCTAAAGGGAGTACGGACAGTGCCTGCTCCCATGTGGTTGTCAAAGAAGCTGGATAGCTTGTTACTGGGGACTGTAAGAGCTGGTCAAGTGTTAGCTCATGTCCCAGAGGAGCACCACTAGTAATCGGTTGGGAAGAGAGGATAGGATGTACCGTTGGATTTGTCATAGTGGATAGATAAGGATGAGGGTTTGAAGGGTTACTGGGACCAGCCTCACCTCTCGTGGCAAAAGGTGGTAGGGGAGGTCCGGGAGACAGCGTTGGCTCAGGTTCGTCATAGTCTAAACGAATCCTTATACCCTTTTCCCTTTCTTTACTCACATGTTGGTTAAAGAGTGACCTTAACTCGAGGAAATTGTTAGCGACCCCCTCAGGGGTAAGTTCAACACGCGCCGGGGTGTCAGATACACCGACATTTGGAGATGGGGCCTCGGATCTGGATGGGGTTGGTGTGTTGAAGGTAAGGAACTCGGGTGTACTCCCCGGAGTCGAAAACGGTGTTGTTATAGTCATATGAGCTTGGCCACCACCCGGGGTAGAAGTGTTAGGGATCTGGTTCACTTCTCCCGGAGATCCACTTTCTGACATGGTGATTTTGAGTGAAGAGAGCTACACTACTAGGTCTTTTTTTGAGAAGAAATAGCGGCGTAGCCCCACGGTGGGCGCCAACTTGTTGATGCAACAAACACGAGACCAAGGATGGTAGCTGAGTTGGTTAGGCAAGAAGGCTGAAGGGTTCAGCCTTGCCTAACGCAGGTCGCGGGGTCCCCCCACGTTTGCAAAACGTGGAAGGAGGTTCACTAGTATGTAATTGTTATTTGCTTTAAAGTTCTTTCTTCGAGATGAGCTCGAATCCAGAAATGAGAGCAAATAGAATGTGTGTGGTGGATGTGACGAGGAGTAACTTGGAAGTGAGCAAGTACTCTATGAATGACCAGAGATGAAGGAATCTCTCTGTTTTGGAATGTCTTTTTGGAGTGAATGAGCTGTCTTCTTATAGGGAAAGACATCTCCTATAATGGTATGTACAAGACTAGTGGAACCTGTTTGCAATGGAGGGTTTCCCCTTTTGGGGTTGAAGGCTTTGGACCCCTGGGTAATAGCATGTATCGTGCAGACCTGCTCTGCTTTTGTGGGCGCGAGTTGGTGAAACGAGTTCTCAGATGTGATTGATTACTGTTCCTCGCTTTTCTCACTTTACAGCTTTTCAACCGGTGAACCTTTCAACCTTTTAAGCATTTGCATATCTAGTCACTTTATTTAGTCTTGGGCTACCCCCGTCATCAGAATCCATCATGGGCTTAGTGTCACGGGTGGTAATACTAGGGTGGGTCCCACTGAAGAAAAACATGTGGGCTTTAGGTTCGAATGGTAATGGGTTCATCCTAAAGGGTTAATAGTGGGGCCAAGTTTTATTAAAGCCCAATGTAATGATGGGCTTAGAAGCATTGGTTAGTCCCAAGGGATCTTGAAGTGGGACGACAACTTTAGGGGCTTATGAGAGAGACAAGACAAATAGGTTTATCAGGGTAGCAACATCTAGTGGGCTGACAACTTTGGGAAGTTGGGTAATAAGTCCAGTGGGTGGTAAATGGGTCAGAATTGGGTATACACATACTAGGGCTAATCCATGTTTAGATAAGGGTTCATGTCATAAGGAATTCAGGAAGTTTGTAAGGGACCAATGTATGAAACCAAAGTTTGTTATAGGGTCTTGTGTGATTGGGCTTGGGAGTCACAATAGGGCCCAACTGGAAAAGAGACTTCAACGAAGTGACTGGTCTGAGTCATTAAAGTTTGCTAGATGTCCTAAAACCATGGGTCCAAGACTAAGATGCGCTAGGATGGTTTCGGCTGAACTAGGTAAGTGGTTCGTCCATTGGCCTTACCTTTATGAACTGGTACACGGGGATAGCATTATAGGTTGGAAATAATATATTGGGTTTCAAGGCTTCAGTGGAGACGCGAGTAAGTGGCCTATGCGCTTGAAGCGACTGGAGGTCAGCTGTTGCTAGAGCCAAGGGAGCCGATTATTCTCTTCGAGATGTGCTCTTTATCAATTCAACAATCATAGAAGTTAGATCTTTGTTACCTAACCTACTTCATTTGTTTATCCCCAATTTCAGAAAGCACACAAATAGTATGGTTTGGGGAATGTGTTCGCATTACAACGAAGTCGTCTCTGACTAATGGTACAATAATGGTTGTCCTCTAAAATACAGAACTTGAGGATAGGGTCGTTGTCGTTGTTATGTGGCATTGGTTTTGTAACATTCGGCATCTCGTACCACCAATATTGGTCGCTTTTCCCCGATGGGTAGTCCATCTAGGAACTCATGTATTTTTTTTCCTTGGTGGAGACTTCCTAGGAACCACCCATTTTGGTACTACTCCTACCTGAGCACGATTAACTATAGATTTTTCATGTACTCCACAACCAACTAAGCACAAAATGCCCTGGTGATTTCAGAGGATGG
This sequence comes from Helianthus annuus, assembly GCF_002127325.2. Classification (NCBI taxonomy): domain Eukaryota; kingdom Viridiplantae; phylum Streptophyta; class Magnoliopsida; order Asterales; family Asteraceae; genus Helianthus; species Helianthus annuus. Next base: position 41,997,365 of record NC_035449.2, read on the forward strand.
GCATGTCTTATGAACCAAGAATCTCTCTTGGCTACACCGTTGTGGGATTTGTTTAGGGTGTTACAATGGTTCATGTTAATCTTCTCTGTATCGGTATCATTACAATCACCCCCCCTTAGGACTGGCTCTGGTACAATTTGTAACATCTGACCTCTCGTATCACCAATATTGTTTGCTTTGCCCCTGATGGATTACCCATCCAGGAACTCACGTATTTGGTTTTGGTTGCCTTGATGGAGACTTCCCAAGTGGTCATCCATCCTAGTACTACTCCCACCTGAGCACGCTTAACTGTGGAGTTTTCATATGCTCCATAGCCAACTAAGCCCAAAACGCGTTGGTGATTTAAGAGGATGAGAATGTCTTATGAACCAAGAATCTCTCCAGGCCACGCCGATGTGGGATTTTCCTAGGGTGTTACAATCGTTCATGTTAATCTTCTCTGTATCGGTATGGTTATAGGTTCGAAGGCTGGGAGTGGCTTCAACAATCTCTGATCATAATAGCTCGAGAACCCGAGGGTTATGTTTTCTAGCGGTATGGTTAAAGAGGTCACACTAAGGTTACAGGGAGGTACTATATTTTCTTATCATATTGTTATATGTTAGGGTCAATAGGGAAGTTGTGGGTTTGAGTGCCTATTCGGCATACGTCTGTCATGATCTTGTGGGCATAATGACGTTAGTAAAATTCTTGGTAGGTTAGAGGTATCTGTCACTTTCACCTCCATCATCATGGGGTGACCGACATGAGAGTTTCTTGAGTCTGTTACGGGTTATGATGGTGACCAAATAGGGATTTTTTTGGTTTGGTGTGAGTTCAGTAGTGATTTCGGGAACATTAGGTTTTGGGTTGATGTGCATCATGAAGAAGACTTAAATAGGTATGGTGTGCGTCATGCGTTTGGTTGGAGTGTCATAATATATCAGGACCAATACAATCATGCCCACTTTGCCGCAAGGTTTGTTTAGATACTTTGGGTGAGCATGTGGTCCATTGCAAGGAGTTACCAAGTTTAAATACATGCATGATTTGGGTAGGTATATTCTTTGTGATATATCTAAAGTGGGTAGGAATTTCGGCTGTAAAGGAGGCTATGGTGAATTCTCTGACGGATACGCTCGATGGGAGGTCTACTCTTAGGCCATCTGATATATTCTTGTATTTGGGTGGGCGGGTGGAAAACATGCTTAAGTGGACCTTACGGGAGTGTCCCCTCTTGTTGGGCTCAAGGATAATGGGTTTGTTGCTGGCCAGGCAATGTTGAAGGCGGAACCAGGCAAAGTCGGTAAACATGAGAAAGCTTGTTAAGAGAATCAGCACGTGTTTATCTCATTTGCTTTTCATTTATTTCTCTAGCCCCGGAGGCTGTGGAATTCTTGAACAGGATCCAGCGGGTCGTGAATAGTAATTTCTCGACCCTTAAGATTCGCTTTGTCTTTAGTAGGATCAGTTTTGTAATTCAAAAGAGGGTTGTGACGCAACTTGTCACACCCCAACCGATGGCGGAATCATCGGGGCGCGGCACTGAGCGAAACAGATTGTCCAGAAGTTTCCACAACAACTATTATTACAAATTCAGTTTAATGATACGTCCCATACCGTATCCCAAATAAATAAACAAGTTATCATAGAAGCAACTAGGCAAATAAATTCCGTTCCGACAACTCAGATTTAATTATTACAAACCAATTGAATAAAAGTATTGCTTGAAGTCATTAAGACTTATCCGGACAAGATCTACAGAGAGCTAATGCCATAGACCCCGGATCGGACAACTCCAACGGCTCCATGGCAATTGTTTATTTGCTTCTAGAGACCCCTAGGTAGACCACGACCTACATCTATTCGTTGGCCTCTAGAGCTTTATTCTAGCCTCGCTCTCCTAGCAGGTAAGCTTCCTAATTACCTGTCACATACGTTAGAATATTGTCAATACATAAAATGTAAAGGTGAGCACACAAGTTTAGTAATAGCATATAGAGTTCGAATAGTTACGCATAACCAGGCACGTAGACAGAGGAAAACGATGCATGTTAATTATCGTCATGGGACCATCGATACCAACGACTGCGGGTTGACCGTCCGAGACGGTTCGCAATACATGATTACCACCGTAATCCATGCAAGTATTTGTCCTTAACAACCCCCGTGTGAACGGGTGCTGAGTCCAAACTATAGTACTATGTTGCTAAGGCAGGTAGATAGCATTCCACGTGTAAACATAATAAACAGCATTCATTTAGTCAAGTAGTACATGCAAATGGTCAGCGTTCAAATAGTTTGTGTTTGATTGTGATTTGATAGGTAACGTATGTAACACCCAAAAGTGCTAAAAGCAAAAAGGGATCGAGTATACTCACAGTGACTGATTGTGGATTGAAGGGAGCGCTGAGAGTAAGATTAGCCTGAATAGTTCGATAGCATAACGGTAAGTAACGCGGAAAAGTAAACAAGTATGGATGGATCGAATGGGCTGGTCGATCGAACGGCAGGTTCGATCGGACGGCCCGTTCGATCGGTTGGTATATCTGTTTAGACAGTCCTGTTCGATCGGCCGGTTGGCTCGATCGGCTGGACCATTCGAGTGGATTGTTTCTTCCTCTGGTGTGTTTGTGTTTGAGGATTTGAACTTTTGAAGTTTTCGTTGCAGCATTTGAGAACACTGAAGTGTTCCTACCTTTCAAGTCGGTCGATCGAGCGGTTCGCTCGATCGGCTAGCTACTCGATCGGCTAGGAACTTCAGGAGTGGTCCTCCACTGAATGTCACTCGATCGAACAGTCTATTCGATCGGCTGAAATTCCCAACTACGAACGAGTTGTGAAAACGATTAAGTGTTGAAGCATAGTATCTCATGATCCGAACAGTAATGTTTACCAATCGAGTGACCCATTCGATCGAATATTACTTCGTCAATACTATACTTCAAAAGTTTGGAAGGGTGGGACGCCATGTGCTAGCCGATCGGCTGGCCCGGTCGATCGGCTGGTGTGTCCGATCGGCTGGGCTGTTCGAACAGCCTAGCCGTTCGGCCAGCATTTTTGACCTGGTCGGCCTTTCGTCTAACACTTGGCTGTTTGTTTATTTGTCATTCTTTCAAGGTAACTTGACAACGTGTTGAACTATGATAACCTCCGTTCCTACTTGTTTCCTTGGCTCGAACAGGAATCACCCAAGTCCGGCCGGTGAACGATTCGGAATGTCGGTTTTAGAGTTTAACCCGAAATCGGTGAACCTTGTTCATAGAATCTGAGTCTTGAACCTTTTAACTATTTGAATGATTAGTTAGCCGGTGCAAGCTCCGTTTCTATCGGTTTGAAAGCATTGAGTGTAAAAGAGTTGAAAGAAAGTTGGAAATCCTTCTTTCAATTTTTCACATCATGAAAATGTTTAGATCTATGAAGGATCTTAACTTGTTTATGTGGAAATCGGTTAGATCTAAGCTATTCATGGTTGAATGATGCCAAAGTTTGAAGTTCTTCAAGAACACCATGATGACATCACCCAAGAACACTTAGATCTTGGTGATTTCACGGTTAGAATTCAAGTTTTGAAAGATAGAAAGGTGTAGAATCAAGTAATGATAAAAAACGTACAAGAATTAGAGTGAAAACTTACCGGGATTGAGAGAAATCTGAGAAAAGGTGAAGAAGATAGCTGGTTCGGTCAGAGCTTTCCAAAAATGGAAAGTATGACAATGACAGCCCTATTTATAGGCTTCCAAAAGAGGAAAGTGGCAGCCGATCGGCTGGGAGCTCTGATCGAGTGGGCTGCTCGATCGGCTGGCAAGGTGCTAGCCGATCGGCTGGCTGTTCGATCAGGATGCTTCCTGTTCGATCCGCCACGCACTTCGAGTATTTTGCGACGATTTTCGATGTTTCGATTTCGATGGACGATGATACGGATACGATAGAGTTCCTAGTCAAATTACTTTTAATCCCAACCACCATATCTAACATAAAATCTTCTATGAGTCACGTTTCGATGTCGGTTTCGATTGAGTTCGATTGCTTTTCGAGTTTCGATTCGATTTTTGATTGAGTTGCTTAAATACCACACCAAACATAAAGTAAACACGCACAAGTAACAGATAAGGCACACACACACGTATAATAATACCACAATTCGCATAATTCGAGCCTCGAGTTCGATCGATTGTTAGATCGGTTTGATTACTAATTGGTTATCTTTATCGCATTGTTACTTCCTATCATTCACAGTCGTAGATCTGTTCGCGTTAAAACACATTCGATTACTTCGGTTCTTGCTGATTACAACACTTACTCCACATAATACAACTAAAACACAAAATCGACTATCTACAGTCAAAGAAAGTCAAAGTTGACTTGGACTTTGACTTTGACTTTGACATTCGAAAACACGGGGTGTTACAGCCTCCCCTTGTTTAGGGAATTTCGTCCCGAAATTAGGCTCGAAGGCTACACGACACCGTGATTTACCAATTTGATGCTTCAGATCTATTTATTTAAACAACTGCGGGTACTTGGCCTTCATGTCGCTTTCGAGTTCCCAAGTGAACTCCGCGCCTCGTTTGCCTTCCCATCGGACCTTCACGATCGGGATGCGAGAGCGCCTGAGCTGCTTGGTTTGGCGATCCATGATTTCGACAGGCTTTTCCACGAAGTGTAACGTTTCGTTGACCTGAAGATCGCCGAGTGGTACGATTAGATCATGATCAGCAAGACATTTTCGGAGGTTAGAGACGTGGAAAGTCGGGTGGACGTTACTGAGTTCCTCCGGTAATTCGAGTTTGTAGGCGACTTTTCCGATTCTTTCCAGAATCCTAAAAGGTCCAACATATCGAGGCGCGAGTTTCCCTTTCTTGCCGAATCGGACTACACCCTTCCAAGGTGATACCTTTAGGAGTACGTAGTCACCAACTTCGAATTCAAGGGGCTTGCGTCTTTTATCAGCGTAACTTTTCTGCCTGTTCCGAGCTTTTACCAAGTTGTCTCGAATCTGGTGGATCTTGTCAGTCGTTTCTTGTAGAATCTCGGGACCGGTTAGTTGCGAGTGACCGATCTCGTGCCACACAATAGGCGATCGACATCTTCTACCATACAGAGCCTCGAAAGGTGCCATTTGGATGCTGGCATGATAGCTGTTATTGTACGAGAATTCCACCAATGGCAGGTGTTTGTTCCAACTACCACCAAAATCTATAACACACGCTCGGAGCATGTCTTCAAGAGTACGGATCGTTCTTTCAGTCTGTCCGTCGGTTTGAGGGTGGAATGCAGTACTCAGATTAAGCGACGTACCAAGGGCCGCTTGAAACATTTCCCACAATTGCGAAGTGAACCGAGCGTCGCGGTCTGAAATGATGTCACGAGGCGTACCATGATTACGAATGATCTCGTCGGTGTAGATTTGGGCAAGTCGTTCCACCTTGTAGTCTTCTCGTATCGGCAAAAAGTGGGCTGACTTCGTTAGACGATCAACTATGACCCAAATACTGTCGTGACCTAATGGCGTGGGCGGGAGCTTTGTTATGAAATCCATAGCTATGCTCTCCCACTTCCATATAGGTATCGGCGGTTGTTCGAGTAAGCCAGAAGGTCTCTGATGTTCAGCCTTGACTCTTGCACAAGTTAAACAGCTTCCAACGTATAGAGCGATATCCCGTTTCATACCCGGCCACCAGTACTTATAACGCAGATCCTGGTACATCTTGTCTGCGCCGGGATGAATAGAATACCGGGATTTGTGGGCTTCGTTCATGATAATCTTTCGCAAATCGGTCCGCTTAGGGATCCAAATTCGGTCCAGATAATAGAATATCCCATCTGATTTGCTTACTAACTGAGCTCCGTCGTGATAGATTCTCTCTCTTTTCAATGTACGCTCGTTAAAGCAAGCATGTTGAGCTTCACGAATAAGGGTTTCGAAGTTGTGCTGGGCTTGGATGTTTCGGGTACTGAGCACGTAACTCTTTCTGCTGAGCGCGTCAGCAACCACATTCGCCTTGCCTGGGTGATAACGAATCTCACAGTCGTAATCGCTGAGAAGTTCTACCCATCGGCGTTGACGCATATTAAGCTCTCTCTGATTGAAGATGTGTTGTAAACTCCTGTGATCGGTGTAGATCGTACACTTAGTGCCATACAGGTAGTGTCGCCAAATCTTCAATGCAAAGACAACCGCGCCTAGCTCGAGGTCATGGGTTGTATAGTTCTTCTCGTGGATCTTGAGCTGACGAGATGCGTAGGCTATAACCTTGTCTCGCTGCATGAGAACACAGCCGAGACCAAGGTTAGAAGCATCACAGTAGACAATGAAGTTGTCGCTTCCGTCGGGCAGTGTAAGAATCGGTGCGTTGCACAGCATATGTTTAAGGGTTTGAAAGGCAGTCTCTTGTGCGTTTCCCCACACAAAAGGCTTGTCCTTATGGGTAAGAGCGGTGAGCGGCACAGCGATCTTGGAGAATCCTTCAATGAATCGTCGATAATAGCCCGCTAGTCTGAGAAAAGAACGAACTTCTGACGGGTTCTTAGGCGTAATCCAGCTTTTGACAGCTTCAATCTTTACAGGATCGACATGGATACCTCGACCATTCACTATGTGACCCAGAAATTGAACCTCCTCCAACCAGAATTCGCACTTGGAAAACTTGGCGTAGAGTTGGTTTCCCTGAAGTAACTCGAGAACCAAACGTAGATGTTGCGCGTGTTCGGCTTTCGATTTGGAATAGATCAAGACATCGTCGATGAACACGATGACGAAACGGTCAAGATAAGGCTTACACACACGATTCATGAGGTCCATAAAAACCGCGGGTGCGTTGGTTAGACCAAAGGGCATAACAACAAATTCGTAGTGGCCATAACGGGTCCGAAAAGCAGTTTTAGGAATGTCTTCCTCTTGAAACCGTAGCTGATGGTATCCTGAAAGCAGATCGATCTTAGAGAAGCATGCTGCACCTTATAGCTGATCAAACAAATCGTGAATTCGTGGCAAGGGGTATCGGTTCTTGATGGTTAGCTTATTCAATTCCCGATAGTCGATGCACATCCGGAACGATCCATCCTTCTTTTTGACAAAAAGGACTGGCGCGCCCCAAGGAGAGGTGCTTGGGCGAATAAAGCCTTTTTTGAGTAATTCCTGGAGTTGATTCGAGAGTTCCCGCATTTTGGATGGAGCGAGTCGATAACGGGCTTTGGCAACGGGGTTAGCTCCAGGAATGAGGTCGATACGAAGGTCGATATCACGACTTGGTGGTAGTCCGGGAAGATCATCAGGGAACACCTGAGGAAATTCACGAACCACTGGGACATCTTTGACTTCAACTTTCTTTCTCTTTCCCTTCTCCGCTACTACGATGTTGGCCAAGAAGGCTCGGTATTCCTTGCGAAGATACTTGCTGGCTTGAATACATGACATAAGCTTGAGACCCTTCGATGCTGTTTCACCATATACACATAGAAGATCACCATTCGCGAGCGAGAATCGAATCATCTTTTCAAAGCACACAACTTCAGCATGGTTTTCACGAAGAAAGTCCATGCCTATTATGACGTCGAAGCTTCCGAGTTGCATTGGAATGAGGTCAATTGGGAAGATGTGATTGTTGAGTTTGAGAGTACAATCACGGAGTATTGAATTAACGGCAATAGTTCTTCATGTAGCGACTTCGACTTCGAATGACGAGGACAGATAAGAGCGCTTACGACTAAGGAGCTTCTCGAATTCAAATGACACAAAGCAGTTATCGGCTCCAGTATCAAACAAACATGATGCATAAATACCATTCACAAGGAACGTACCATTAACCACGTTGTTATCCGCCTGAGCCTGGCGGGCATTGATGTTAAGGTTCGGGCATGGGCTGCTTGCTGCTGGTGCTGAGGCTACTGTTGTTGCTGTTGCTGCTGGGGCTCTTGCTTGACCACTCTGTTCGGGCATCTGTTGGCAAAGTGGTTAGGGTCACCACATGCAAAGCAGACTCGAGCATTAGCTGTTGGTGCTTGAGCTGCCTGTTGACCTTGAGGGGCAGGGAGAAGAGCTTGGTTGACAGTAGCTTGAACTGGGGCTTGACGGGGACCATAGCGACAGTTCGCAGTGAAATGACCGTACAGATTGCAGTGAGCGCAAAAACGACAAGCTAGACCCACTGGATGGTGATACGAACATGTCGGGCAGAGTGGGTGAGGGCCTGTGTATGCACGCTTCGCTGGCGGTGCATTGATCACTGGAGCTGAGCGCTGGTGGTGCTGCTGTTGAGCTGGTACCCCTTGCAGGGAAGTGGCGTTTGTCGCGGCAGCACAGCTCTTGTTGCTGGAGCTGTTGTTGTTGTTCTTCTTCTTCCTTCTTGAAGACTTGGAGGATTGAGCAGAGGAGTCGGTGGGTGTTGCAGTGGCTTGGTGCAGAGACTTGGTTTGCTTATCCTAGAAACCAGACTTGACTCGCTTATCGTTGATCTCAGCGGCGAGTAGGTAGGTTTCTTCGATCGTTGCTGGCTTGGAGGCGTGAACAAAATCTGCTACACAGTCTGGCAGAGCTCGGATATACTTCTTGATGGTCATCTCTGGAGTCTTGACCTGATCGGGACATATGATACTGAGCTGCTTGAAGCGAGCAGTAAGGGCAGCGTTGTCTCCGCTTTCTGCTTGATGACCCAGAATTCATCCTCCAGCTTTTGGCGTTCATGAGGAGGGCAGAATTCATCGATCATAATTGCCTTCAGCTCCTCCCATGTCAGCTCGTAAGCTGCATCATTCCCACGCTTGTTTCGTTCAGCAGTCCACCAGTCTAGAGCATGGGACTGGAAGACGCCAGTAGCATTGAGAGTGCGGAGATTTTCGGGGCATCCGCTTTGTCGCAGGGTGACTTCAACTGAGTCGAACCAATGAAACATGGCGGTAGGGCCATCCTCACCGGTGAACTCCTTCGGTCCGCATGCCTTAAACTGCTTGAAGCTAAAAGCGGTCTTGCTTGAATCCTTAGGATTCTCAGCTCGGGATTCCTCAGACGTTTTGCTGGCATTTTCATACACCTCACTCACGGCTTTCGCCACTTGTTTGGAGATGATAGCAGCAAGACGTCGGTTTCTCTTTTCTTGGCGAGTCAGACGGTGACGTGATCCAGACGACGACATGGTCTGCAATAGACATCGTCACAGGACTCAACACAACGTAATCGAATCTCACCTCACACGTCTACTACTATCTAAAGCTTAGAATTACGTCGAATCACATATCACATAATCACATAATCACAGATACACATAAGCACAGAAGCACATAGAACACGTAGGTCACAGAAGCACATAAATACTTGGAGCACAAAACACGGAAACACGCAAATACCTAGGCACTTAATTACTGAAGCAGTCAGAAAACAGAAACCTATCCTTCAAAGTTCGCGTGTCGTTCGAATATCGTATCGAATAGCACCGTATGGTATAGTCTAACTTAGTCGTATAGCATATCATAGTATGATACCATCTAGATTTGCGATAGCTAGGTGTCGATTAGGGATAGAATAACAGTACGAGTCATGTGTTGTTGATTTAAATGATAGCAGAATCGAATATCATCCCAAAATAAAACAGAGAAAGCAAATATAAACACAAAACAGAGAAAGCACACATAAACACATAAAATCAACAAGTGTACCTGATGACTTGTCAAATTCGAAACATATAAAATCGAGAGATAGATTGTCTGTGGCTACTAGACATCGACTAACCAAGGCAACTCGACTATTCACAGTAGACTTGTCATCACTTCCGACTCTAGAGGTTGTGTTTCTGCCTCGATTCTTGGGCATTCCACACGCGCCTCCTAGGTCATACTTGTGAGTTCAGGTCGTTGGAGTCCATCGAAGCCTTGGTGAGATGAATAAAATACAGAACAAACTGCTAAGGTTAGGGTTTCACCCCTTGGCTTAGCAATTTCTTCCTTGTTTTTAGTAAAATCGAGAAGAACTTTCTTCAAAATGGGGGTTTCACACCTGATTTGGTATAATTCTCCTCGTTTATTGACGAAAATATCAAGATGAAGGAATAAAATCTCCATAAGTCAGGAAATATAGTCGGGAGTTTGCGGTTTTCACACCTCTTCCTGACTGAATCGCCTGACGTTAGTTGGAAATTTGAGCGCAGTGATAGTGAAGAATTACAAAATAAGGCACATAAACTGGGTCTGATGGTTCCTAACTATAGTCTAGGTCTCTAAGACAGCGACCCGGACTAGATCGTGTCTGCCTAATTCCCTATAGTTATGGCTCTGATACCAATCTGTCACACCCCAACCGATGGCGGAATCATCAGGGCACGGCACTGAGCGAAACAGATTGTCCAGAAGTTTCCACAACAACTATTATTACAAATTCAGTTTAATGATACGTCCCATACCGTATCCCAAATAAATAAACAAGTTATCATAGAAGCAACTAGGCAAATAAATTCCGTTCCGACAACTCAAATTTAATTATTACAAACCAATTGAATAAAAGTTTTGCTTGAAGTCATTAAGACTTATCCGGACAAGATCTACAGACAGCTAATGCCATAGACCCCGGATCGGACAACTCCAATGGCTCCATGGCAATTGTTTATTTGCTTCTAGAGACCCCTAGGTAGACCACGACCTACATCTATTCGTTGGCCTCTAGAGCTTTATTCTAGCCTCGCTTCCCTAGCAGATAAGCTTCCTAATTACCTGTCACATACGTTAGAATATTGTCAATACATAAAATGTAAAGGTGAGCACACAAGTTTAGTAATAGCATATAGAGTTCGAATAGTTACGCATAACCAGGCACGTACACAGAGGAAAACGATGCATGTTAATTATCGACATGGGACCATCGATACCAACGACTGCGGGTTGACCGTCCGAGACGGTTCGCAATACATGATTACCACCGTAATCCATGCAAGTATTTGTCCTTAACAACCCCCGTGTGAACGGGTGCTGAGTCCAAACTATAGTACTATGTTGCTAAGGCAGGTAGATAGCATTCCACGTGTAAACATAATAAACAGCATTCATTTAGTCAAGTAGTACATGCAAATGGTCAGCGTTCAAATAGTTTGTGTTTGATTGTGATTTGATAGGTAACGTATGTAACACCCAAAAGTGCTAAAAGCAAAAAGGGATCGAGTATACTCACAGTGATTGATTGTGGATTGAAGGGAGCGCTGAGAGTAAGATTAGCCTGAATAGTTTGATAGCATAACAATAAGTAACGCGGAAAAGTAAACAAGTATGGATGGGTCGAATGGGCTGGTCGATCGAACGGCAGGTTCGATCGGACGGCCCGTTCGATCGGCTGGTATATCTGTTTGGACAGTCCTGTTCGATCGGCCGGTTGGCTCGATCGGCTGGACCATTCGAGTGGATTGTTTCTTCCTCTGGTGTGTTTGTGTTTGAGGATTTGAACTTTTGAAGTTTTTGTTGCAGCATTTGAGAACACTGAAGTGTTCCTACCTTTCAAGTCGGTCGATCGAGCGGTTCACTCGATCGGCTAGCTCACTCGATCGGCTAGCTTACTCGATCGGCTAGGAACTTCAGGAGTGGTCCTCCACTGAATGTCACTCGATCGAACAGTCTGTTCGATCGGCTGACATTCCCTACTACGAACGAGTTGTGAAAACGATTAAGTGTTGAAGCATAGTATCTCATGATCCGAACAGTAATGTTTACCAATCGAGTGACCCATTCGATCGAACATTACTTCGTCAATACTATACTTCAAAAGTTTGGAAGGGTGGGACGCCATGTGCTAGCCGATCGGCTGGCCCGGTCGATCGGCTGGTGTGTCCGATCGGCTGGGCTGTTCGAACAGCCTAGCCGTTCGGCCAGCATTTCTGACCTGGTCGGCCTTTCGTCTAACACTTGGCTGTTTGTTTATTTGTCATTCTTTCAAGGTAACTTGACAACGTGTTGAACTATGATAACCTCCGTTCCTACTTGTTTCCTTGGCTCGAACAGGAATCACCCAAGTCCGGCCGGTGAACGGTTCGGAATGTCGGTTTTAGAGTTTAACCCGAAATCGGTGAACCTTGTTCATAGAATCTGAGTCTTGAACCTTTTAACTATTTGAATGATTAGTTAGCCGGTGCAAGCTCCGTTTCTATCGGTTTGAAAGCATTGAGTGTAAAAGAGTTGAAAGAAAGTTGGAAATCCTTCTTTCAATCCTTCACATCATGAAAATGTTTAGATCTATGATGGATCTTAACTTGTTTATGTGGAAATTGGTTAGATCTAAGCTATTCATGGTTGAATGATGCCAAAGTTTGAAGTTCTTCAAGAACACCATGATGACATCACCCAAGAACACTTAGATCTTGGTGATTTCACGGTTAAAATTCAAGTTTTGAAAGATAGAAAGGTGTAGAATCAAGTAATGATAAAAAACGTACAAGAATTAGAGTGAAAACTTATCGGGATTGAGAGAAATCTGAGAAAAGGTGAAGAAGATAGCTGGTTCGGTCAGAGCTTTCCAAAAATGGAAAGTATGACAATGACAGCCCTATTTATAGGCTTCCAAAAGAGGAAAGTGGCAACCGATCGGCTGGGAGCTCCGATCGAGTGGGCTGCTCGATCGGCTGGCAAGGTGCTAGCCGATCGGCTGGCCTGTTCGATCAGGATGCTTCCTGTTCGATCCGCCACGCACTTCGAGTATTTTGTGACGATTTTCGATGTTTCGATTTCGATGGACGATGATACGGATACGATAGAGTTCCTAGTCAAATTACTTTTAATCCCAACCACCATATCTAACATACAATCTTCTATGAGTCACGTTTCGATGTCGGTTTCGATTGAGTTCGATTGCTTTTCGAGTTTCGATTCAATTTTCGATTGAGTTGCTTAAATACCACACCAAACATAAAGTAAACACGCACAAGTAACACATAAGGCACACACACACGTATAACAATACCACAATTCGCATAATTCGAGTCTCGAGTTCGATCGATTGTTAGATCGGTTTGATTACTGACTGGTTATCTTTATCGCATTGTTACTTCCTATCATTCACAGTCGTAGATCGATTCGCGTTAAAACACATTTGATTACTTCGGTTCTTGCTGATTACAACACTTACTCCACATAATACAACTAAAACACAAAATCGACTATCTACAGTCAAAGAAAGTCAAAGTTGACTTGGACTTTGACTTTGACTTTGACATTCGAAAACACGGGGTGTTACACAACTTGTTGCCCATTTTAGTTCCGTTTATTTGTAATTTGTTGTTTTGGCTTTTTAATGAAATTGGCTCCTTGTACATAAAAAAACATAATACTATTTGTATGTTTTACATAACATGTCATATTGAAGCCTTATAAGTCATAATGGTCCATAAGAAGTCCTAATGTGTCATATAGAGTCATGTTTTGACTATAAATCACTACCATTAACCATGATTCGCCGCCACTAGTCATTCTTTTAATGTACAATAACTATGTTTAAGTATGAATCACAACATGGGCTACATTGATTATGCTTGACATAATGTGTTATATTATGTCATAATGAGTAGGAGTCATATACTCATAAAAATCTATAGTGAGTCTTAATGGACCGTGCAGGTCAGATGGCTTGGGACCTTACGACCCGTAACCCAATTTTGAAAATAGATTGATTATAAACCCTAATACGAATCTTGAGGATCCAAAAGAGTTCGGGTTTACAGTCTGTAAAGGACTAGAAGTTAGAATATGGGTTTGACTCAATCAATTCGATCGATTTGGAACACAGTTTACAAAACCGATGACACAGAAGCATACCTTGGGTTATAATGGACATCCAAATGAGTGAAATAGGAAAACCAACAAGCTTGGTAGCCTGGAATAAGGAGTAAAAGCCAAAATCAAGGCAAATTTGATTGAGACGGAAATAGTTTGTGCTAAGGAAACGGATATAAACATATGGGAGTAGTCAATGTACCTACAAATGACTTGGTATCCTCTGATTGATACCGAATTTAATTAGAAACATGAATTCAAGGAGAACCTAAAGGACAAGAAAGGTTTGAAAGTTAAATGAGAATGTGGTGAGAAACCAACTAAAATAGGGTCGTATTTGTAGGCAAGGAGGTCGAAGGTGGTCAAGACAAGCATCTTGGGATGGGTCACGACTATTGGGATGGACAAAAAAGGCGTCAAATAGTGGTGGCAACAGCTACCACGTCGTTGAGCTACTCAAAGGCTCTCACGGACCGTAACAGTAATCCTAGGCTCTACGTTACCATCCATGAAGGCATGTAACAGTTGTCATCCATTGATATGCTTCATGGACCGTAAGACACAAAATCTCATAATCACCATTTTAGTCACTTAACCTTCGTATTTGATCCCATTGAAACTTTCACTCCTCAATTTCAGTCCATACATTAACATTGTTGATGTAGTGGTGGATGTGGAGAAAGAAGTGCGTATGTGTGTGTGTGTTTGTATAGATAAAATTATTTTAGTTAAAAGATAGAAAAAACAACATTTACATGTGGTGAATAAATGGTGATTAAATATGTATAAAAAGACATAAATACACTTATTTAATGGTAAAGTTTGGATGGGTTTAAAGAAGTGGATGAGCATCAAATTTTTTTTAAAACAACAAGGACGCTAGACTGAAAAAAAAAATAAGATTTTGGATAAAGTGGTGAATGTAACCTAACCATACGAGAAAAAATGGTGGTTTACTCTATTTATCTAGTCAGTTTGCAACAGATTGTCTACCACTGTTATTAAAATATTTTTAAAACTTGTTTTCTCGATTTTTGCTACGGATTTTACTAGATTAATTTTGTTATTTTTAAATATCTACTTTCAAATTTTGCTACCGGGTTTTCTACACTGTTGCTAATGATTTTGCGATGTTAGCTTTTGATGTTTTTTTTCTTTCGATTTTGCTACGGATTTTTTCTTCCGATTTTTACATTTGTTTTCTTAAATATATAATTCTCGAATTTGCTACATCGGATGTCGCTACAAGTTTTTCTATGTTTGGTTCTAGATATTGTTTTCTAGATTTTGCTACAAATTTTGCTAGGCATTTTATTTAATTATTTTTTTAAATACTTATATTCTCAACTTTGCTACAAATTTTGCTATAGATTTTATTTAACTTTTTTAGTGAATATCTAAATATTTATTTTCTTTATTTTGCTACCGATTTTCGTACGTTATTCTTTTTATATATATTTTTCTAGTTTTGCTACGGATGTTACTACAACTTTCTCTACGTTTGGTTTTAGATCTTTTTTTTTCTAGATTTTGCTACAAATTTTGCTTGGCATTTTATTTAATTCTTTTTAAATACTTAAATTCTCAAATTTTCTATAGATTTTTATACGGATTTTATTTAACTTTTTTTAGTTAGTTTCTAAATATTTATTTTAATTGTTTTGCTATGGATTTTGCTACGGATTTTGCTACGTGAATTTTTTTATATTTATTTCCTCCGCTTTTGTTGGTGCACTACATCTGCTGATTACGTCTTGTATCGAGTCATTATCTTAGAATGTTAGATATGGGCACAATATACGAGAAATAGTGAGATTGTATAAGTTTTAGGGTTATGGATCGCTCATAGGTACATAGTGATAGTGGATCGCTTATGTGACAACATCTTGAACCGCTTATGTGTCAAGCATGTTGGGTCGCTTATATGACATGTTATGGATCACTTATAGGGTCTGTCCAATAAGCGGTTCCAGTCGTCTATAAATACCCTTAGAGCGATCTCATTTGTAACGGTTCCTGATTTTCGTACCGAAGTGCTGCCGGATCGAAAACAGGTTGTACTCATCGTCAAATCAATAGAAAAGGAGTTTAAAGTGATATACAAGCTATTCCTACGTCATTTACTTGTTTTCCGCACCTGTACTTGACGAAAACACCTCTGAACGACTCGTTCGGGTCTGCATACGATCCTACAAGTGGTATCAGAGCTTCAGGGGGAGGAGTTCTACAGGAAATAGCTGGAAATTGTCGAAAATTCTGTCTTCTACTCATTCTTTTTCAGTTTTAGATATTTTTCACGGTCGAAACTTGCTCAAAATCTCAGGAATTGTGCGCAATGGTATAAAGACAAACCCTTGAAAGTTTGGGGTTGAAATTCGAAGAAATTGTGGGTCAAATTGTTGTCCGAAGTTGGATCGCTTTTCGGGAATTACTCTGGATCGCTTATTGGACCTAGGGTGAACCGCTTATCCATACGTGTTTAGAACCGCTTATTCGGTCGAGTGACTTGGACCGCTCCAAAAAACAAGTGTGAACCGCTTATTCATACACTTTCTGAACCGCTCATACGAACAATTACCTGGATCGCCTATTTGGACCATCGGAATATTTCTTGAACCGCTCGAACAACACACTTTTGAATCGCTCGAACAGTAAACTTGTGAACCACTCGAACGACATTTCTTGGACCGCATTTGTGATCAAATCTCACTTGGATCGTTTTTAAGACATTCTTTGGACCGCTTTTCTGTCAGTTGCATTGAATATTGTGCTAAATCATCATGAGTTCTGAGTTTTACAACGCCTTTGCTACATCGACTACTCCAGCTGCGATTGCTCAAGCCATGAATCTTGAAAATGAGACGGGAACCACTCAGAAACCCCCGAAACTGATGAGTATTGAAGAATACTACGGGTGGAAAGATCGTTTTGAAAACTGGGTTCAGGCAAATCATCTCAGATCGTGGGAATGCATATTGGAAAAATACACATTGCCTCGAACAGAATTGCAAGTCATTAAACAGATATCTGAATTCTCAGAACAAGAACGTGCAATGTACCGAGCAGAAAAAATGATGATCAGTTTGTTACAGCAGGCGATTAAAGAAGATATATTCATTCTGCTACAACACGACAAAACTGCGAAGTCAATTTGGGATGCTCTTAAAGTGAAATTCGAGGGTAGTGAAAGTATGATCAAAAGCAAGAAGGCATTGCTTAAAAAAGAATTTGATTTGTTTAGCAGTTTGCCGGGAGAGGATACTAAAAAGCTAATTGAGAGATACTGCCATTTAGTGCGTTCGTTATCGATGTTGGGAGTTGAAAAAGGTCGGGAGGAATGGGTTGATAAGTTGGCTGACGCGTTACCTCAGAAAGAGTGGGGAACGTATTTGATGATACTGAAAAACACGGGTGTTTATGAGAAACTTACAATTGGTCAGTTTATTGAGAAAATTGAGAGTCAGGATCTTGAACAGCAAAAGATCGCGAGGATGAATAATCCTAGTGGTCAACAAGATGTTAAAATGTACTATAAAGGTAGTATTCCAGTTTCTGAAGTTGAAAGAAGTCCGAAAATTCAAACCGCTTTCAGTGCTGGTGATTCATCTGAGAAAGCTGATCAGGGTTCGAACAAGAGTAGCAGTGGATTTTCATCGTTTCCGAGTGTGAATCCGAAAGAGACTAACACAAGCTTTCAATCTCAGAGTACAAAAACCGGAAATGGATATATAATTCAGTGTAACATAGCTCTCAATCTTCCAGAAGGTCAAAGCTTTTCTGAAGACACTTCTAAAGACCACATGGCACTTCTGGGTTCAGTTTTGTTATCTTATGAAGGTCTAGTTGCTGGTAGGATCGGAAATCCTATGCTCACCAAAGAGGATTACGATCAAATAGACGCCAAAGAGATGGAACTCATGGATATCAAATGGTGTCTTGCCAGTGTTCTTCGACGAGCTGAGAAGTTCAAAACCATTACCGGGAGAAATGACTTTCTTGATGCACATGTTTCTACTTTAGGTTTTGATAAATCTAAAGTTACTTGTTTTCGTTGCAGGGAGAAGGGCCATTTCAAACGGGAGTGCAAAGGAAGAGAAGCAAGCGGAGCACAGAATCCATTCGGGAAAGATGACTATTACCGCAAAGCTATCTATCAGCAAGTTGGTCAATCCCAGGAACCTCAGACAGCTCACGGAAGAAAAATTGAAGATTCCAAAAGAGCATGTGTTGTAGATTTCAGCTGGAGTGATTACATATCATCTGAAGCCACTGCAGAACGCATTATCGATCAAGATGATGAGAAACTACCAGAAGGTTTCAGTTGGGATATGTTCGTAGATGAAAAGGGAGGTTTTAAAGCTTTCATTGCAAAGATCGTCCGAGAGCCAAATTTGTTTGCTACTTGGATGAGATCTATTGGAGAGAATGTGTCAAGTGGAGATGAAAAATCTGTGTCGTCTGATGATAGTTCAGATAGTACTGATGGAATTTCAGAACACTCTGGGGATATTTCAGATAATTCAGATGAAACTGTTCAAGAACAAGATGCTGTATTTGACAAAACACCATCGGATTCTGATGTATCAGATGGTGATTCTGATAAGTCTGTACATTTTGATCGGTCACCTGATCTAAGCAGCAGTGATGATAAGGAAGAGAAACATATAAATATTGCAAAATCTCAATTGTCTCCTAATAGCTTTCATTTCTATTTTGCAGAAAAAAATGGAGAAACTAGCGGAGGAACGAGCTGAAAAAGATAAAAAATCTGAATCTGAAGGTGAATTTCAGAATGTTGAAAGTGTTGCTGAGAAGATTACTGAAACTGTGAAAGAAGAAAAGGTGATCGAAGTGGAAAAGGTGATCAAAGTCGAGAGAGTGGTAGAAGTTGTGAAAACAGTCGAAGTTGAAAAAATTGTTGAAGTCATCAAGCCCTGTGAGAAGTGTCTAGAAGCTTGCAAAGAATGTGCAGCAAAAGATGACATCATAGCTGAGTACGATAAAAAGAAAGAGCAGTTATTGTTCAATCTCAATTATGTGAAGGAATCTTACGACGTGTTGAACAAAACAGTAACTGGCCTTCAAAAGACAAACACAGAAAGAGAACAGGCGCTGACGATGATGAATGCAACTTTAATGTCGAAGCAAAAAGCTATAAATTTCTACATTGAAGAAAGTGCCAAATGGAAGCAAGAGTTGGAGAAAGAAAAGATTGAAAATGAGAGGATTAGGAGGTTATTGTTGAGCTATTCTACCTCTGATTATGTTATTGATCGTGTTTACCCAACTGTTGCAGGTATGGAAGCTTTTCAAGCTGAGAAGCCGAAAGAAAAGAAAGATTGTGGTAAGAAACCAACCGTTAGCTATAACAAGTGTCCGCCTCCAATTTGGGATGGGTATTCACCTAGGAAACCAAATGAGGAACAACTTGCAAAAGCAGTCAATATACAGCTTAAAACCGACACAACTGACGTTTTACCAGAAAATATTGATGTGACGTTTACCTCGTCCGATACTGATCATGAGTCTGTTCTAATCAAAAAGGTGGTCGATCAGGTGTTGGATACTGATGAGGAGACAGAGTCAAAGTCGTCAGTCAACAGTCAAAATTCGTCGGTTAAACAGTCTTATAGTAAAGAGTTTTTGTTATCAAAAGCTGATTTGAATGATGAAGCATTCGAAGTTGTTTATACTTTGAATGGTTCTGACAAATTATATTACAACAAAGAGTTTCCAATTTTAAGTGTTAAAACGGATCTAATCAACAAAACTTTTAAACTAATAGAGGTTAATATTCCTGAGTTAAAAGTTTTAAAAAATTTTGAAAAACCTAAAAAGTATACTTCCAGAGCTCAACAACGTTTAAACAAGAAAAAGAGTTACAATTCTGGTTCTGGATTTCCTAAGAAAACCAACCAAAATCGTAGCTACAAAAAGAAAGGTTTAGGCTTTATTCCACCAGAAGATGATAAAAATATGAAAAATTCTAAAAAGAAATCTAAATTTGTGACAGGTGGAAGCTCGGAAGATGAACAGCAGAAATCATTTTGGAGACAAACTAACAAAGGGTTTCTTGCTGAAAAGAGAAAGAATGGAACTGGAGTATTTCATCCGAGAAATGATCAAACCTGTTTGAAATGCAATGAAGCTGGTCACATTGCATCGGATTGTTCGAAAGATATCAAAGCAAAACAGAGAGCTTCTCAGAAGATGAAAGACAAAGTTGAAGAAAAAGCTGAGAAATCCAAAATGTTTAAGAATTCGAAAAATGAAGTTGGAGAATGCTCAAAGAAAAAGAAAAAGACAACATTTTACAAAAGACAAGGAAATGACAACCAAGTGTGGGTTGCGAAGAAAGGGGAAGTGAAAGTCGGCGATGAATCTGGTTCCACAAAGCCAGAAGAGCCACAAGTTATGGAGAAAAGTTCAGAAAATGATGATGTTCTTCCATCATTGAAGTTTGAGGAGGTTATGAAGGAGATTGGAAAAATTGAAATTTCAAATCAATTTTATGATGATGAAACGGAATTTGATGTCGAGAAAACATTTAACGGGAATGTTAAGAAGATATTTGATAAAATGTTGAGTGGAAAAGCTAAAGGGGTAAAAGATTTTTATGCAACTAAAAAGGCGACATACAACCCTACAGCTGAAGAGTTGAAAGTCCTCAAGTCTGAGAAGACTTGGAGGGAAGTTTGCTTCCCAGAATAGTCAAAGGACTACGCCGGAGATCCCAAGTTTATATCGTGGATCAGGAATCGGCATCATTCTAGTTTTTGATATATTTGCTTGAATGATTGTGATTAATGTTTGAATGTTTTGCAGGTAAAAGGACTATGCCGGAGCTTCCAGGTGGGTAATTGCGAAGCAGGAATCGGCATTTTGATTGGTATAATGGTGATGTAGACGTAATATTCCTACACGTGGTAGTTGTTGGGTATCTACAAGTGGTAATCTTGACTCCACAGGTGATATTTGTGGTTAAATTTTGAAGTGTATTCTTTGAAGTATATTTACAAGTGGTACAGAAGGTTCTTAAAGGCAAATGGTAAATCAGGGACATTAAATTGTACTTGATTTACTATTCATGACAAAAATAATAGACAAGATGATGAACCACATCCCCGTTTTTTAAAAGACAGACCTACAAGTGGTTGTTATCAACACAAATTCATTTTCCGGAAAAGTCATTTTGATTAAAATAAACTTAAGTGTTTTGAAATCTAAATGAGAAAATGATTTGTGATAGGGGGAGTTCAGATTGTTTATGCCTGGTGAATGGCGATTTGATGTGATTCAGTGTCAGTTGTCAAGTTTCTGTATAGTTTGTTTTACTTTTTATGTTTCTAGTAGGTCAAAAGTCTAGAAGTTTTCAAATTTTTCTTTAAAATGTGTTTGCATTTTAGGGGGAGTAAGGAAATTTCAGAAAATCCAAAAACATTTGAAAATTTGAAAAAGCCAAAAACATGATAAAATTCAAAAATGAGTTTTGTTGCGAAAAAGAGGAAATGATAGTACATCAGTGATAAGGAAATTTCAGAAAATCCAAAAACATTTGAAAATTTGAAAAAGCCAAAAACATGATAAAATTCAAAAATGAGTTTTGTTGCGAAAAAGAGGAAATGATAGTACATCAGTGGACTATCACGGCAAGCTAAAGAAATGTAAAGTTAAAAAGTGTTAAACGATCTTACTGCGGATGTGTCAGTAGATTTTCGCACATTTAGTAAATTGAAACGAGATATAAACCTAAATCAAACTTGCTTGATTCGTGGGTAACTATTCTTGGATATATGGGTAACCCCCGAAATCTTGTTTGAAAGGTCCCATATTCTGAGATACTAGGTCTTTATACTCAGTGATATCTGGGGTATTATCCCGGGACTTCTGCTGTATGGAAGTACTGACCTAGTCCCCGGATAATACTTTCTGCTAATGCTTGAAAAAGCGCCGCCCTCAGCATGCTGATGAAACAATAAAATTGATAGTCGCTGCTGTTGAAATGCAAAAAGATCCTCTAAAGGGGACCCACCAAAAGTCGAGCCGTCATCTCTCTGCTGAACGGAAGTTCTGAGCTGAGCTCTCACGGTTTCGCATCTAACCCCTTTACAGATATCAGCTGTGGTATACTCACCTGTAAGACTGAATATTTGGGATCTGGATACGGGAGTATATTCAAGTGGAGTGATACACAATTAAGTTTAAGTCTCTAAAACATTAATATTGTATCTCGAATCAATTGAAATTTGTGTTGAAAATTTAAGAGGACAAACATACTGACAATCTAGGTAAATTGTTTAAAGCTTAAGATGAAATCGAGCTTAATGGTGTTGGTGATATGTCTCAAAACTGATATGATCCTCTTGCACGAGCTCACAAAAATATTGTTTGTAAATAGTTTATTTCTGCATTTTATTTTCTCACTTTGAAAATCCAAAAAGATTTTAGTGTGTTTTAGCATAAATTTTAAAAAAAAAAATCAAAAAGATTTTCGACAACTGATGTTGGAAAACTGATTTTCAAAATTCCGTGTGCTAAACATGATGAACAGTATTTGAGGGGGAGTGTTTGTGTAAATCTAACTGTTTTTGTTAATTCTAACCTTCTTCAAGTGGTTCATCATAGATTGGTGAGAGAGAGTCATGTGTTGGTGCACAGGTTGTTGATATGTGATGAATCTAGAAATTTTATTTCTGGGTTAAGATTGTGCAGGAATCAAGAGATCTGATCAAGAGAATTAAAATGTTTTTAGAGCCAGGTTATTTGATTCTGAAGGCCTGTGTAGATCAGACAACGATCCTGAAGATGTTACTGAAGATGTGAAGTAAATCGAGAGGGGAAGTCTGTAGATAGAGAAAGAAAAGCTTGAAGACTGATCAAGACTGTAGATGTGAAGATACAGCATGGTGTGACTCGATAGTCGACTCCATCAACATCTGAGGGGGAGTCTGTTGGTGCACTACATCTGCTGATTACGTCTTGTATCGAGTCATTATCTTAGAATGTTAGATATGGGCACAATATACGAGAAATAGTGAGATTGTATAAGTTTTAGGGTTATGGATCGCTCATAGGTACATAGTGATAGTGGATCGCTTATGTGACAACATCTTGAACCGCTTATGTGTCAAGCATGTTGGGTCGCTTATATGACATGTTATGGATCGCTTATTGGGTCTGTCCAATAAGCGGTTCCAGTCGTCTATAAATACCCTTAGAGCGATCTCATTTGTAACGGTTCCTGATTTTCGTACCGAAGTGCCGCCGGACCGAAAACAGGTTGTACTCATTGTCAAATCAATAGAAAAGGAGTTTAAAGTGATATACAAGCTATTCCTACGTCATTTACTTGTTTTCCGCACCTGTACTTGACGAAAACACCTCTGAACGACTCGTTCGGGTCTGCATACGATCCTACAGCTTTGCTATGGATTTGCTGCGAATTTTGCTACAAATTTCATTTGCGACGGAATATTCATAGAAAAATGGTATCAAAATGTGTCTGTAGCTAATTCATAGCAAAATTTGCGACGGATTCTAATTCGTAACACAACTTCATAGCAAATGCCTCTTTTTATAGTAGTGATCGAACTAATGATTATACGAATAGTAATGTACGTATTGGCAATGTAAACCTTTACCTATGCTTTTC
Source organism: Helianthus annuus (assembly GCF_002127325.2). Classification (NCBI taxonomy): domain Eukaryota; kingdom Viridiplantae; phylum Streptophyta; class Magnoliopsida; order Asterales; family Asteraceae; genus Helianthus; species Helianthus annuus. Next base: position 42,020,739 of record NC_035449.2, read on the forward strand.
TATTTCGTCGCATTGAACTATTGATTATACGAATAGTTGTAAACAACAACTTTTAACTGTTTTGTTATTCACAATTTTACAACTATTAAATCTTCACTAAGAAGTTGATAAAATCGAGCATTCCTATCATTTCTATATATAAAAAACCTTTTATATATATTAATGTATGTGTATATTTTCAACTATTTTTATAGGAATATTGGATTTTATGTCACACCCCTAATTTTCACGTGCTACCGGTGGGCCCGGTGGGGAGTATCGTGACGTAGTTGATATCATCATAGTCAAACAACACAAATTTAATATGCACAGCGGAAGCAAAAGATAGATTTATTACAACCAAACAAAATTGTAATATTGAGTATCACAAAGTAGTTGAAACAGATCCACAGGCGGATCAAAAGAAAAAGGAAACATGTTCAACAGATTTATTTGCATCCAAGCTTAAGAGAATCTAGGTGATGCTAAGGAGAGGCCAGCCTATTACGCGTAGTACCTAAACTTAATCTTTTTGGGAAAATACGTCAGTTTACACTGGTAAATACAATTTAACTGACTCATTTTGAAAAGGTTTAAAATTGATTTGAATGCACATGGCACAAAAAAATTTTTATAACTTGGGATAATTATTTGAATATAATACTTGTAAAGAATTACATGTTTATTTTGCGTCTAGTAGCCCGGTTCATGCCGGGTTAAAGATTAATAGACACACCACATAGTATAGTCCCGCGGCGGGAAACCAGCGGTTATACCTTGATAAATGTAAATGCACTGACGGGTGTACGCCTACACCCGTGTGCTAAGGTCGTGGCCATTCTTTGAATGATGCCAAGGATATCCGGGACATGGTCATTAAACTCCCAAAGGCATTAAACAAACAAAACAAATTTTTAAACGGGTCATCTTGATAATACTTAACCACTAATCGATTAAGGTCAAATGCCCGACCAAGCGGTATTTTATATACCGTACCCCAAGCCCGTATAAGGGAAAACAAGTTAAAAGTATTTACCTAAGCAAATATAGTCACAATAAGCAAGTGAAAATATCTTTTACTGGATCTCCTATTCTGGAATGAAGGTTTATAATAACTTATTAGAATCCTAACGGGTCTTTAATTTAGCCTAAGCTTAGACCGGTTAGTTTTTAAAGAGAGAATACGGTTCCATCGCATGGAAGGCGAAGACCGGACTGAAATGTGCTTTAGACACAACAAGTTTGGAGACTTGTATATCATGAGTAAACTAAACACATTCTGGAGTTTGAGACAATAATGATATGGTTTGACCCGTTTCGGCTAAAATGTGTAAACTAGTTACATAAGCCGATCCGAACGCGGAGTGTGCGTAACGGGTAACCATATGAATCATATACAAGTTCCCTGAGTTAATATGCACTACATATGTTGTGATATCAGTAAGATATGTCCTATTATGCCCAAAGTGATTTTTAACTCAAACTATGCCTCGAAAGGGCATTTTAGTCATTTTAAAGGGTATAAAATAGTTAAATTTGAAATCTGAGTTACAGGTCTGGTTTATTTAGTAAATATACTTAATTTGATAGGTTATAACAGTAGGGTATCAAATATATGTGAATTTTATTAATTATAACCATATTATGCACCGAAAGGGGCATTTTGGTAATTTCACATAAGCCTAAAAGGTTAAAACTGGAAATCTGAGTTTAAAACCTTTGTTTACTGTTATAATATAAAAAATTACTGAATATATCAGTAGGTATCAAACCTTATATATAAACTAGTTTTGATACATACTATGTCGTAAAAATGCTTAAAAAGGCGATTTGGAGCCATTTCCGGGTTTGAAAGAAAAGCTGATATTTTTAGTATTCCAGAAGGCTCAAAATAATTTATTTATCATAAAAAAACAGTAGAAAAAGGCTTAAGGTCAAAAGGATTTATAAAACTCATTTTATAGCCTAAAAGGGCAAAACCGGCAATAACCGAAATAAGCTTAAAACTCTAAGTTATGCTCAGCCTAAAAATAAATAAAAATCTCCAAAAATCCCAAAATATTATTTTATATCAGTAGGTAATAAGTTTTGTATAAAAATTTGGGTTTAGATAGGCTATATGCTAATTATGCCAATTAATTATTAAGAATGCTTTTAATTACGCTAATGAGCATAACTCTAAATCTAGACCTCAAACTGATGTAAAATTTTAAGTACAAGTTTATAAATCGGTAACTAAGATGTCTACTCTTTTACATTTTCAAAAATCACATTTTAAGGTCATTTGGGCATAATGGTCAACATACGAGCATTTAACGGAAACTTGCATGATAATTAGATAACTAGTGAACCAAGTCGTATAATCACAGAGGGTTATACTAACATGTAAATAGGTTCAAAAGAAGCTCTAAGGCAATCCTAAACTTGGCTTAAATGGGTCAGAACTGAAAGTCAAAGCATAAGTCAAACTATGCGACTTTCGGCTCCAAACCGAACCTAAACTAAAAATTGTCAGGGTGAACATGTTTAGACATGTTCTTACATTATTTACCAAGTTATATTAATGATAAAACAGGTTGCATTGATCCTACATTGCTAATTATGTATTAATTTGAAAATAAGCATTCTGTTGACTTTTTAAAGTAAGCTTTGACCCGACAATTGACATAGTTAGAGTGGGAATCAGAGAGTACCCTTTTTAAGGGTTTATTACCCACATAATTACCCACTCATAGGTATTTTTAATTCGAGATTTGACTGAATAAATTATGAGTAATCTCGAAGTCAAACTTTAATTACGTCGGTTTGACTTTTAGCTAATTGACTAAGCTAAACTGGATTAGGAAGGGTTAAGGGTACTTACAAGAGTCCTAATCACGACTAAGGATCACTAAGAAGCTTGTTGCTGATCAGGGGAGCTCCAGAAATGAAGTTGTGAATGCTTCAAATGCAAGTGCCCAAATGTTGCAACTTAGATTTTCTTATATAGGGGTTTTGATCACACAAGATGATGCCAAAGAGGTCTATGCTTGTTTCCAGATCATGACAAGTGCCCCTAATGCATGTAAACTGGTTGGTGCAGCCCCTGGTATGTAAAAACAATGTTTTGAGTCAGTTTAACAGCTTTAACAGGCAGCTGCCATTTTTTTTCGAATCAGATGACCCCTCGCGTCACGCGTAGGTCCCCTAAGGATCCTACGCGTAGCGTGACGCCCTTGTGAACAAATTTCAACTTTCCAAATTTGCTGTTTTGGTCCCTGGTCCTTCTAAACGAGGTTTTAACTTTATTTCTTGCAATTTTAACCCTCTAACTTGACTTTTAAGGGCTCAAAGACATATACAAACTTGGTTAAGTCCTTGATTAACTTTGTGATCACCCGTAAGGCCTTAAATTGCAACGTTGACGCTTTTAACCCTTTGTACATGCATTTTATCATAACTTTCTCATACGATAACGAAACTTTATGAAATTTTTATCACACATTCTAGTGAGTATAATTTATCGTTACAAAGCTTCGGGTTTGCCAAAAGGTCACTCAGAGGTAAACTTTAAACATGTTGACACATTTAGCCCCTGTAGTTTGTAATCTCTCACTTTCTTTCATATTTAGCTCCGTGTGATCCATGATTTATTCGTTTGAAGGTATAAACATCTTGTAGGGCTAATTTAAACTATATTTATCCATTGTTGACACTTTGGACCCTTATATTCACATAGTTTCCTTGTTCGTCAACTTTAGTCCTTCTAAAGTATTCTTTCACACGTTCAAAGCTTACAACACGTGTCAATACATTATTGGACATGAATTTTCGAGGTGTTACATCCTCACCCCCTTAAAAGAAATCTCGACCTCGAGATTCGCTAGAACAAATGAGGGTATTTCTCCTTCATGGTGGACTCTAACTCCCACGTATATTCGGGACCTCTGCGGGCATCCCATTTTACCTTGACAATAGGCACATGCTTCCTTCGAAGCTTCTTTACCTGTCGATCCTCAATCGACACAGGTTTCTCCACAAATTTCAAGCTCTCATCTATGTGCACATCCGCGTGTGTAAGTCCCGTATAACCGGATCTTTCAATGATATCAAACAACCTATTGATTGTGCGGAATCTAATCAATAGGTGATTCAAGAAATAAGATGAAAACAAACAAGAACAAACCGAATCTGAAGAACACACCGAATCACTTTTCAACACTTGCACACGATTCTATTACTTGATTAAGCAAAATCGTCTAGTACAAGTATCTTCACCACCAATCTCCTCCCACTCTCTACTTCTCTAGAATTCTGTAACTAGGAGGTTCCAAAGGTTCAAACCCTAAAACAAGTTAATAACTTGTTTATATACTAACTCAAGCCCACTTCCCTACATGGGCTCCCCTTGGGCCTGCTTGGCCCACATGGCCTAAAGCTTGGCCCAAGTGACCTATAAAGGTCCACAACCTAATATAAACTAACCCGATAAATCCCAGTTCGTAACCATAGCCCGTTGTATTAATTTGATGCGTCAGTCTCACACTTTAGGGCCTAACAATCTCCCCCTAGACTGATGCCATCAAATTATCTTCATAACTTGAATTCAGCAACGTCTTCAACGTAGTCTATGGCTGTCGCTATACTGCAGATGTTGTGGAAGTTCTTGACTTCTGAACTCTAAGCACTGGGTCTCTTTCTTCAGCTCTTGTGGTTAGCTTCATATGAGGATCATGATCAGCTTTAACTTGAAAGTCTTTGTTAAAAAGAATGTGAGAGGAGGATTCTCAACAGCTCTTTTCTTCTTCAGTCTTTTTCATTCAAGCAGGTTCACGGTACTTCTTCAAATGTACTTTCACTGTCAGACGGCGTTTCGTATCCGGTTCTTCTGACTCAGGTACATCTTGTTATTTTTCTGCTTCAGGCTTCTTTAGCAACTAACAGCATTTCAGTCTTCATCAACCCCTGTTCTTGATTGAAATCAAGTTCTGCACATGCTCACAAACTTATAAGCAAACATTTCTTATGCAACAGGGAGAGTACCATATGAACACTAGGTACATCCAAGTACTTGTACTCGGATTTCACAATTCAAACTCTTTCAAATTTTTATGATCAGTCAAATCTTCAAGAACGGTTATAATTTTTAATTTTAAGGAAAACAAATAAGCACTCTATTTTTGGATTTTTGGTTTTATAGAAAAACAAGACACTATTTTTTATTTTTTTTGTATTTTTGAATTTTTCAATTTTTTTTTATTTTTAATTTTTTAAGAACTAAAACAAATAAAAATCAAAATATAAACAACTACCATAATATACAATTACAATTGCAATGGGATCAAAATTCGTTCTCAGGCAGACTAAGGAACACTTTTCAGTACAAGCCTGATCAAACTGGTCTACGCGATTGCCAATATGTTTGTCCACTTAAACTTTAATGCTCAACTTTCAATTTTTCAACTTCGTGATATGCTTAAGGTAATATTATACTATTATACCTGTGTGTCCCATTCCAAGGCATACCCCCACGATCAAGGTAAGCACAACAATTCATCGTAGCAGGTGAGTATACTGATGACATCCTTTAAGATATCCTGACTGTGTCTAGATCTGCATATAATCTGTTTTATCATGTTTTGATTTCTTAACAATGAACACCCAAATAAATACTAATCAAATCCTGGAAATATAAACAGCACACTCTATCATGCAATTATCTTCCCTACCACATATTTCACAAGTCCAATCCAGATTTCTGAAATCTTAACTGGGAATAGGTTGAGAAGAGAACAGAATAGATCTTTTGCAGAGATGGTATAATATACAGATCAAATGAGTTTTTCTCAATTTGATATAGTTTTCTTGAGGTTTCTTTTGGGCACTTGAGGGCCTCTTTCGGGTGTATTAGATCTATAGCGCGACAACGTACAGCTAGGTCAGCATGTATCTGGATGCAGCAGAAGCTGACGTTGCCTAGCACCTCCAGGTCAGCATGTATCTGGATGCAGCAGAGGAGGTACACGACTTTTTCAAAGAAGATTTCAGAATCAGATCAAAATTGTGTGTAGCGGGACAACGTACAGGTATTCAAATAGAAATGAGCTAATTCCAAGTGACTTTCTTTCCTGGGGTCATGTACAATTTTAGTTCTGAACAGAAGGACAACCAAGATATCCCCGGATGATTCAACAATATAAAGACCCGAAACCTCAGATGTTGGCTATCTATCAACGCAAGATTTAAGACCATAAAATCATACGCCGTTGGTATGTTACCCACATGGTACATAGTCTGTTATGTTTATATCACTTAGTATCTTTTATCATGTTGAGCGTCAAGCCTATCGACATATCACAGTAGATCCTAGTCTTTTCTGCTATGGCACCTTACATGTGTTAGTCAAACCCTTTAACACGAACATTTATTTCACTTCCCATATCATGCAATATATCTTTTTGGCTTTTTCATTTTTCTAATGTTTTTGTATTTTTCTCATTTTCTCCCCCTAAAACAATACATATATATACAACACACTCTTTTTGTATTTTTCTTTTCTGAGTTTTCTCCCCCTAAACTCTATATCTATCTATATGTCCCCCCCCCCTAAATTTGTGCATAAATCTTGTATTTTTGCGCAAATTTACCATTTACTAGAGAAAGGACACTTTATGAACAAAGTTATAAACTAAGAAAAAGAGAGAAAAATATTTTTGCTTAACCGTTCTGTCATCAAATTGAAGACTAATCAATTTCAAATCAAAGTACTGAATTTAAACGGTACCTTTTGCTGATCTTATCTTACTTCTCTAATCTCCTCCAAAGGAAACATATCATCTGTAAAAAAAAATTGAACTTTTTGCAACAGTGAAATGTTACCCGTTTTTATCTCTGGAACAACCGCTATCAACATTCCAGAGATTGTCAACAGCTCCTCCTTGGTTGTTCCTGAAAGGTAAGGAGATTAGTAAGACATGGGTACCCAGGCCATCGTTGTCCTGGGATTTCCTGAAGCATCAAAATAAGACACTTCCTTTAAGCATAAGTCCCCTTTCGTCTCAAGGATTGGAGATGTTGCCATTTTGCATTTGGGTTTCCAAATTTGTTTCGGCTTAACAAACGTGTTTGTTGCCTTCGGCTGAGCAACTTTAGCTGTTTCAGACTTGTTAGTTTTAGAAAAACGTTTTTGTTCCTGAAAAGCTTTGCGTTTGTTTTTGGCAGCATTCCAATCCCCATCAGAAGGTTTAACCTTGGGATTTACATTGTTCATTGCCTTAGGTGATGATACCTTCATAGGCTTAGAATGGTAGTTACCCTTTGGTGTAACCCTCTGATTTTGCATATAATAGGGTACGTAGGGACGATTTGTGCAGTTCCGAGCAATGTGACCAGCAATGCTGCAATTGAAGCATGTTTGTCTCGTCACGTAGAAGGCATTCTGATCAGCTTGTGTAGCTCTTGCAGGCCCTGAAGGATGAACCGGTCCTTTCTGTGCTTGTTTTTGTTGCACATTTCTTGCAAACGATGATGAATTCGGATGTCTATACTTGTCGCTTGCAGGGGCCTTCTGTGGTAGAGATTTCCTCTGAGTTTTCTTATTTTGTGTAGACTGCACGTCTTGTTCAGAAATCTCACCGGTCTTTCCGAAAGCTTTGTTAGCACAGTCAAATGCATATTTTTCACATTTGCCATTACTGGCTGGCTTAACAAAGGAATTTTTCACATCACGGGCCTTTTGAGGACTATTGCTGCCCGTTGAGGACTGTGGGGAGCCTGATCGTCTTTGATGTTTAGGCTTCTTAATTCCGCGTCCTTTACCTGCTCGCTTCGGCTCCTATTGCTTGATCTGAACCTTTTCATCACTAACAGAAGGTTCAGATTGTTCAGCTTGCGCACTTTGAGCCTTGTTCATGTCAATCTTCACTTCTTCCTTCATGTCCTCAGCTTTGACAGAATCGGAGAATTCTGGTTTATCAGATGAAACACCAGAAACTTTAGTAGAAACTTCAGCTGAATCGTTAGACGAATTATCAACACAAGACGGTTTTGCATATGACACTCTTGAGCTGAATTCACTAGAATCAACTGATTCCAATTTCTCAGAATCAGCTGCTTCAGGTGATTCGCATTTGGAATCTGATGGTTCAGCTGGCTCATTCGTTTCGTTTGATGTTTCAGTCTCTGTTACACAAGCATCTGGCTCATTCGTTTCGTTTGATGTTTCAGTCTCTGTTACACAAGCATCAACGTTTTCGCCCAAACAATCAGGCCTGACATTCATCATAGAGTGTAAAAATGAGCCAAAAATGTCACATACATGAGAACTTGATGCTTGTTCATCTCCAACGACACCTTCAACTTTAACTTCATCTGCAGGGGAAAACGAAGCATTAGGATCAAAAGTGCCCTTTGAAACAAAATTTACCGAATGAGTCGCTCGTTTATCAACAGGTCTGCTGTTGATTGATGACTTATCAGTTTTAGGACCGTAAGCCATCTTGTCCTCATTCATCAATTCCTCCTCAGTCATGAGTAAGTATGTGTAATTGTCATTGTAAGGAGGAGGAACTTGATTAAATCCCAACCCAAACCCCTTCCTTTTCTTGTATGCAAGTTGCTGATCACACAGATTTTTGACCAGTTTACTGGAAGACTCATATTTTTTAATGTTAAGTTCGTTAATTTGATATCTTTCTCTAATATCTTCCAGTTCTTTGATCAAAATGCATACCTTCTCCTGTGCCTCTAAGAAATGGGTTGTTTTTACACTGACATCATCCTTAAGTTGGATGATGTCTTTTCGCTGAGCTTCAATTTTATCTTTATAAAGCTTTTCATTCTTTGATAAAGTAAAATTTTTATTTTTTATGTCGTTGTAGTCTTGAATCAACTCAGCGTTGTGTAATCGATATGCCTCATTTCTTTCTCTACACTCAGGAGTGCAAAAGGCAGAAAGTATCTCTTCACATTCTTTAGTAATTTCTCGAGCCAAGGGTTTGTTAAACATAAATGCTGAATTTTGCGATGAGTCAGCATTGTCATATGATTTGATTAGTGAGATCAGCTCATCTGACTTCATTTTGTAACAGTTGCTGTTGGTTGTCAATATTATCTGATTAACATTTCTAAACCAACGACAGTTCGCCTGATCTGGAATCCCTTTTATAGCCTCCAGAAGCTTTCTGTTGCTCATGCGAGTAGACACCACCATTTCTGCCTTCTCCATTTCAGAAAGCAGTTCAACAAACCGGCCAATCACTGCTTCTATAGATTCACCATATGAGTATTTGAATCCTTCGAGTTCCTGCTCAAGAACCTCTTTCTTAGAAGACATTTTTTAAGATTTGATCCCCAAAAAAAATGTGATCCTTTTTAACAATTTCCTCAACACAAGCTCAAGCGAGAACCCGTGTACTCGCCAACTCAAACACTTTGCACGTGAAAGAATGAACCCGCTTTCTAAACCGCACCTCAAAAACCTGTCAAAACTTGTCACAAAAGGAAGTGTCTTATTTTGATGCTTCAGGAAATCCCAGGACAACGATGGCCTGGGTACCCATGTCTTACTAATCTCCTTACCTTTCAGGAACAACCAAGGAGGAGCTGTTGACAATCTCTGGAATATTGATAGCGATTGTTCCAGAGATAAAAACGGGTAACATTTCACTGTTGCAAAAAGTTCAAATTTTTGTTTACAGATGATATATTTCCTTTGGAGGAGATTAGAGAAGTAAGATAAGATCAGCAAAAGGTACCGTTTAAATTCAGTACTTTGATTTGAAATTGATTAGTCTTCAATTTGATGACAGAACGGTTAAGCAAAAATATTTTTCTCTCTTTTTCTTAGTTTATAACTTTGTTCATAAAGTGTCCTTTCTCTAGTAAATGGTAAATTTGCGCAAAAATACAAGATTTATGCACAACATCATCTGCCAGGTGATGTCCATTTCTTCAACATCATCAGGATGGATCTGATGAAGGTCATCGCCACACCATTTTGGAGGATCAATTTTTCCTGCAACGAAGGCGTTCAAACAGTTTATAACAGAGGCTGCGATATCCAAATTTTCTTTTGACTGTTGTGTAAAGAAAGCAATCATCTCATTTTTCGCAGTGGAGGTGGAAGCAGCAGTGGAGGTATTCACAGCATTTGCAGTGGAAGCGGAAGCAACTGTTGGATGTGGAGGAGTAGCTTGATTAGAGGACCCAGAGCAATAGACATTTGCTGAAGTAGGAGCAGTCTTAGCAGATGCATTGCTAAACATTTGAAAACCTCCTTGAGACAAAAGAGCTGTGTTATTGTCATTTGATGAAGCGGGAGCAACAGAGAATCATGCGGCTAGCATGCTGTTTTTATAGTTGGTTTCTCTTTGTTTATCATCTAAATCACAGGCTTTGATATGAGAGATCATTTCCGACAGACTGCACCTAGCAAGATCTTTAGTTTTCTTGATCATAGCGACATGATGATCCCAGCTCTTTGGCAATGCATTTAGAAGCTGTCTATTGGTAGATGCATTTGATACATGAATTTCTTCCATTTGCATTTGAGTTACTATCTTCATGAACCTCTGAATTTGATTGTCAACAGTTTCACCATAAATATGGTTGAAGTTGTTGAAATATTGTCGCAGCAAATTTCTTCGACTCTCCTTCATATCTTCATTCCCTTCGTAGACCTCGATCAATGATTCCCACAGTTCTTTGGCAGATTTGCAGGTGCGAAATCCAATAACAATGTCTGGACCCAATCCCATGGTTAAGTAGGAAAGTGCTCTTTCATCTTCTTCAATTATAAGTAGATCATCTTCGGTATATTGACTTTTGGGTTTCTTTACTTTAACACCTGGTTCAGTGGAACTATCCATCATAATCTCCCTTGGACCCCTTAAAATGCTTCTCCAAAGTTTATAATCTTTGACCTTCAAGTGTTGTTCAAAACGCCATTTCCACACGGGAAAATCATTTGCATCAGTCAACCTTGGAATGCGTGTTGTGGTTCCAAGCTTTGAATCCAGTTCTTGTTGTTTGTTAAGGGCAGCCAAATCAACGTTATTTGTCGACATAATTAATCAATCAATTAATTAATCAATTAATTATTTTTTAAGTCCAAGTTTGTCAACAGTTCAAAGTCCAAGTCCAAGTCACGTTGCAAAGTGACGTTGCGAGTCGAGACTAAGAAGTAGACAACTCAAGACCGTAGTTGGTTGCGAGTCGAGACTAAAACCAGACAAGTCGAGATCTTTGTTGATTGCGAGTCGAGACTAAAACAAGACAAGTCGAGACAGCTGATGGTTGCGAGTCGAGACCGGAACAGGACAAGTCGAGACAGCTGAAGATTGCGAGTCGAGACCGGAACAGGACAAGTCGAGACAGCTGAAGATTGCGAGTCGAGACCGGAACAGGACAAGTCGAGACAGCTGATGGTTGCGAGTCGAGACCGGAACAGGACAAGTCGAGACAGCTGATGGTTGTGAGTCGAGACCTGCAAAACAAATATGAGATAAAACTGTTGACTCGTAATCCCTGATTTTCAGCACTTTTCAAAAAATTCAAAGATATCGTAATCTTTGAATTTTCTTTGATCACCAACTCCGAGAAATCAGCTAACAATTTTTCGGAAATCTTGCATTCAATGATGAATAAAGACAGATACAAGATTCCTCTGATGTTCTCGGCTCCTTTCCTAGTCGCAACCACTATCAACCTCAACCAAGTGGTTGAGGTTTGCTTAAATACAAATCAAATGGACTTTAACCTAGGCCCATGCGACTACTAGCTAAACAACCCAACCCATACATGATTCGGCCCAAAATGTAAACTAAGTAAATGCAAAAAAACAAACCTTCAACTATATTAACCTACATGAATAAACCTTCAGGTTCCAACAGCGTGTGGTATGACTAGTGATTCATCAGCTAGACATTTCTTCAGATTGCAGATGTGGAATACGTTGTGAATACCACTGAGCTCTTCTAGTAAGTTCAACTTATAAGCCACTGACCCTACACATTCGATGATCTTGAATGGTCCTATATATCTCGGGCTTAACTTACCTTTCTTACCAAATCGCATCACCCCCTTCCAGGGTGATACTTTAAGCAGAACTTTATCACCAACCTCAAACTTGAGAGGTTTTCGTCTTTTATCAGCATAGCTCTTCTGCCTATCCCTGGCAGCTTTCAGGCGGTCACGAATTTGGACAACCTTGTCCGTCGTTTCAAAGACTAGGTCAGGACCTGATAACTGAGCTTCTCCTACTTCTGCCCAACAAATAGGCGTTCTGCACTTCCTACCATATAATGCCTCAAAAGGCGCAGCCTGAATGCTGGTATGATAGCTATTATTATAGGAGAACTCGACCAATGGTAGATGTTATTCCAACTACCACCTAAATCAATCACACACGCACGAAGCATGTCTTCCAGGGTTTGAATGGTACGCTCACTCTGCCCGTCCGTCTGAGGATGGTAAGCCGTGCTAAAATTTAAGCGTGTGCCCGAAGACTGTTGGAAACTTTTCCAAAAGTGCGACGTGTATCTGGTATCCCTGTCAGAGATAATAGCCACTGGTACTCCATGCAGAGACACAATCTTATCAACGTACAATTGGGCTAACATGTCAGAACTGTAAGTTTCCTTAATGGGTAGGAAATGTGCTGACTTAGTCAGTCTATCTACTATCACCCATATAGTATCATTTCCTTTCTTTGTCTTTGGAAATTTGGTGATGAAATCCATCGTCACCATTTCCCATTTCCAAGTGGGAATTTCAGGTTGTTGTAGTAAACCTGACGGCTTTTGATGTTCAGCTTTGACTTGTGCGCACGTCAAACATTTAGCTACATAGGCAGCTATAGACTTCTTCAAGCCTATCCACCAGTAGTTTGCCTTCAAATCCTGGTACATCTTATCAGCTCCAGGATGAACGGAATATTTGGAACTGTGGGCTTCCTAAAGGATGACGTCCCGAAGTCCTCCATAAACAGGAACCCATATTCTTCCATTTAATCTTAGGATTCCGTCCTTGCCATAGGATAACTGTTCTTCAGTCACTCCTAGCTTTTCATTAGGATAGTTAGCTTCCAACACAGCTTCCTTCTGTGCAGCTAACAACCTTTCATTCAAACTATTTTTGATTTCAATGCTTTTGGCATTGATTCTTATCGGCTTCACTCTTTCCTTTCTACTCAAGGCATCTGCGACTACGTTGGCCTTGCCTGGATGGTATCTTATCTCACAATCATAATCATTCAAAGTTTCCATCCAACGTCGCTGTCTCATATTTAAATCCTTCTGATTGAACAGATGCTGGAGGCTTTTGTGATCAGAATAGATCAAACACTTAGTTCCATACAGGTAATGCCTCCAAAGTTTTAGTGCAAATACAACGGCACCCAGCTCCAAGTCATGGGTGGTGTAATTCTTCTCATGCACCTTTAATTGGCGTGAAGCGTAGGCAATGACCTTGCCTTTTTGCATAAGCACACATCCTATCCTGGTGTGTGATGCATCACAATACACTACAAACTCCTCGATTCCTTCAGGTAACGTCAGCACTGGATCGTTGCTCAACTTCTGCTTCAAAATATCGAAGGATTCTTGCTGCTTAGGCCCCCAATTAAATTTGCTATTCTTGCGAGTGAGAAGAGTCAGGGGTGCTGCAATTCTTGAGAAGTTTTCGATAAAGCGTCTATAGTATCCTGCCAATCCTAGGAAACTGCGAATCTCCGTAGGCGTCTTCGGCCCTTGCCAGTTCATGATAGCTTCAATCTTAGCAGGATCTACTTGGATACCATGGTCACTAACAACATGTCCAAGGAATTGGACTTCACGAAGCCAGAACTCACACTTCAAAAACTTGGCGTAGAGCTTTTCTTGATGAAGCAGTTTCAGAATGCAACGGAGGTGCTTCTCATGGTCAGCTTGGCTCTTTGAGTAGATGAGGATGTCATCGATGAAGACGATGACAAATTTATCCAAATAAGGCTTGCAGACGCGATTCATGAGATCCATGAATGCGGCAGGTGCATTAGTGAGCCCAAAAGGCATCACTAGGAACTGTAATGACCATAACGAGTCCTGAATGCAGTCTTGTGTACATCTTCATCTTTAACCTTCAACTGATGGTAGCCTGACCTCATATCAATCTTGGAAAAGTAGCTTGCTCCTTGAAGCTGATCGAACAGATCGTCGATCCTGGGCAAAGGATACCTATTCTTAATAGTGACCTTATTAAGCTCACGGTAATCGATGCACAAACGCATCAACCCATCTTTCTTCTTGACAAACAAGATTGGTGCTCCCCATGGGGACGAGCTAGGTCTAATGAAACCTTTGGCTAGCAAATCATCTAACTGCGTCCTCAATTCCTTCATCTCTGTTGGTGCCAACCTATAAGGTGCTCTTGCAATAGGCGTTGCTCCTAGAATGATGTTGATTCTGAACTCTACTTGTCTATCTGGTGGCAAACCAGGTAGTTCTTCAGGGAAAACTGCAGGGTATTCAGAAATGACTGGGATATCTTCAATCTTCGGTTTCTGCACATCAACAGTCACTTGTGCCATGTAAATGACACAACCCTTCTTTAAGCATTCCGATGCTTTGAGCATAGACACCTGCTTGGGTAATCCGTACTGGGTGTCTCCTTGGATGGTAAGTGGCTCACCAGACGGAGTCTTGATCACCACTTGCTTCTTGTTGCATACAATCTAGGCTTGGTTATGCGATAACCAGTCCATGCCTATCACTATATCGAAACCACCTAACTTAAACGGAAGTAGGGACAAAGGAAAAGAGTGGTTCCTAATGGATATGACACATCCATCTAAAACAGTCGAAGCGGTTTCTATGGTTCCATCAGCTAATTCCACTTCATACTTCACACTTAAGGCTTTAACAGGCATTTTCAACAACTCACAAAACTTATTATCTACAAACGATATATCAGCTCCTGAATCAAAAAGTACTCTTGCGTAGACATCATTAATTAGGAAGGTACCTGTTATCACATTGTCGTCCTGAACAGCTTCCTTCGCATCCATGCGGAAGACCCTTGCATTGGTCTTCTTTCCTTCTTCAGCTTTCTTTGCAAACTTTGGGCAATTTGTCTTAATATGCCCTTTTTTATTGCAACTGTAGCATGTTGCATCTTTGATCTTCTTACAATCTAGGGTCTTGTGCTCCGAAGACTTGCAAATCCCACATATCTTTGGCTGAGATTGGGATTTTGACTCAAACCTGCACTTCCCAAAATGGTGCTTCTTACTAACCTTACACTTGGGCTTATCCCCAGATTGATGCCCATCCTTCCTAGATTCAGACCCCTTCTTGTGGTCATGGTTTCCTTTGTGCTTTTTGTTTGACCGGCGTGAATTGTCATCATCACGCTTTCTCTTCTCGGCATCCGTGTTCCTCAGCGATCTCTGCCGGACCGCGTCCAAAGTGAGGGACAGAGATATATCAGCTACAGACCTGAATGTAGTTGGCCGAGAGGCCTTCACACTTGCCTTGATTTCAGGGGCTAAACCCCCAATAAAACGAGCTATTCTTTTGGGTTCCGGGGTCACAAGATAAGGAACCAACCTTGACATAGTATTAAAGCTCGTAAGGTAAGCTTGGCAATCCAGGTTCTTCATAACCAATGATAAGAAATCAGACTCGATCTTTTCCACCTCATGCTGAGGGCAGTAGTTTTATTTGATAAGTGCGACAAATTGATCCCACATCATATTGTACAGTGGAATCTTCCCGGTAGCTTGAATCAACGATCTCCACCAGGCTAGGGCCTCACCCTTGAAAGACTGGGATACAAACTTCATGATATCCCTTTCAGCACATCCACTTATATCTACCACAGTGTCCATCTCATCCAACCAAGTCATGCAATCCACAGCCCCTTTCTCCCCAGTGAAATCTCGGGGCTTACATGAAACAAAGTACTTGTATGTGCAACCCTTGGCACGAGGCTTATCATCAAATATAATCTTTTTGGATGGAATATTGTTTTCGTTTGAGGAATGTCGATCATCATCTTTCTTAGGTTCCTCTTTCTTAGGCTTAGTTTGGATAGAGGGTGGCTTGCTGTGAGCCTCAGAATGAGTCTTAGGCTTGGAATGTGGTGTAGATAGGGTCCTACTTCGAGTCCAACTAGACTCACTGTTTTGCCGATCCAAAGCCCTTGTAACATCATTATCAACTAGTGCTTGCAGCTCTGCACCAGTCAGCTGTATCCTAGCATTATCGTGGTTTTCCACCGGATGACTATTCACTTCATCCGACCTAGCCATGTAGCTTCAATTGCTACATATAGAAAATAATAGGCAAGGTTTTATTTAGAGGCTTTTACAATATTTTATGATTTATTAACCATAGTTTTAATAGCCATTTTTGGTTAATTTGTTAATATATATTCAGGACTTTTATAACAATCCTATATTTTAATTTAATAATAGCACAAAAGGGCATAGTCACAGAGACAAATTTAATATATTAAACCAAGATTTTTACGGAGTCAAGGTATTGAGGCTTTAATCAAAGTTTATTGCCTTATTCTAGACAGGAAGTTGTAGGCTACCACTGTCTTTAGTCTCAAGGACATTATTCTTTAGCCCGTAGGCACTTCATCCTTAAGGGATGGTTATATAATTAAGAAATTTAAATAACCCAATTAAAAGATGACGTATGTGATTTTATCGCATCACAGTTTGTCATGAATGTTAACATGCTTTCAGATGTTAACAAGAATTGGAATCTTTTGCATAGGTTCTACCATCTTGGCCATGTCTGCAACGACATATAGACTAGGTTTTACCTTTAAGATTCTTTTAATAATTAACGCAGAACAATCCTAAATTGAGATGTTAATATGGATCTGAACCTAATTATGGAACTACCATCTTGGCCCTGTCTTATGATAACACATGGCTAGGTCTTGTCCTTTTTAGATTTTGCCATTTTAATATAATGGTAGATCTTTAATAGGAAATTTTATTTTCATTTATTTTATGATTCATTCACATAATAGATAACAAAAAAATGAAAACTTTAATTAAAACACTCATTAATAAATTAAACAAGTACAACTTTTTCCCTAAACGGAACTTCTACAAAATAACATGCCCACGCAGGGGCGAAACAAACAACAAAATCACGCAGGGGTTAAAAAAAGACATGCCCACGCAGGGGCAGAGTACAAAAAGACAAGCCCACGCAAGGGCTGAGTACAGAATCAAAAGTCCACGCAGGGACTTGATTACAACTAAATACAATAAATAACAAAAGGTCTTCAATGACCCCTTCTCTTGGACTTCCCTTTGATCAGGTCTGACAACCCCTTGAAGAAGCCTCGAGTGATACTGCGCTCTGTTTGAATTTCCCGTTCACATCGGTCCAATCTTTCAAGGACCTTTTGTTGGCGCTCCGTCGGGATCAGTTGCGGCTGCGGCGGATGATACAGAGGTTGAGGAGGTGGCGGACGCTGGTACCCATAACTTGGGTAACCAGTGGTCCAAAGACCACCATAGGGTCCCTCTGGATGGCAAGCATTGTAGTCCCACGCCTCCTGGTACGGGTCCACATTGGCATAATCGTAATGGGTATGAGCCGAATGCTCAAAAGGGTTATACGCCGCTGAACCGGCGTAGGCAGGGATTGGGTTATCAAAACCCAATGGTGGCACCATAGGTGCAGGGTTCGCCTCCGTGATGGGGTTTGATGGTCCCCCCATCTGCGGGTCTTCTTCTTCTTGGAGTGGCGGATAATGGCTGCCACTCAAGGGCTGAGGAGTGCTGATGCAGACTCCTCCTCGCACGGACATCCGTGCGTTTGACTTTCTCCGCCTCGGTGGTTCTGGAAGCGGCTGCTCCACTGGAGGAGGTGGTGGCGGAGTGACTGCCACAAATCGGGAATCCTCGGAAGGATCCTGCTGCTGCTGGTATGGGGACGAGTGTTCGGATGGGGTAAAATACTAGTCCCACTGGTTGAACCTCGCCTGATAGCTGTCAGGACCACGATAAGGTGATCCATGAAAAGATGACCCATCGGAGATTTCGATGGGGTGGTTCGGGGTCCCGGTTGCAGGCTCCACGGGATCCGTATATTCATCCATGTCGTCATTACCCGAAAAATGATCTTCGGGTCCTAGTGGGTTAAAACCCACGGGTTCTTGAATGAAATTAGCCGGGTTGAACCGGCTTTGGAAAACAGGGGTAGGGTCACCAAAAGAATGGTGTGAGTTTGACCGCTGCAATGGTATAAAGGAAGGCGGAGGGTTGTCGGGCTCGTTTTCGGATTGCGGCCCAAAAGAATGCAAATAGGAGGGTGAGGAACTTAGGGAGACTGATCGCCTCCCGGGTTCAACGTAAACCCTCCATGGCTCCTGAGGGCTAGTGCTCATTGTAATCGATGGTGTACGCCGGTGAGAAGGCCCGACTTCATGGTCATTGCCCGTTACTGGGCCCTTGCCTCTTCCTCTCCAAAACCTTGGCGGCATTCTTAACCTGCAAACATGATTAAGATAACAACCAAATATATAAAATAAAAGACAAAATAAACAAAAACAGAATTTGTCCTGTGTTCTGCGTCTAGACTCGGAACTCGAGGAATGTGCAATTTGTGCACTGAGATTAAACACAAAAGGCTAGTGTTTAATTCACTCAGTGTTGGCTCTGATACCAACCTGTCACACCCCTAATTTCCACGTGTTACCGGTGGGCCCGGTGGGGAGTATCGTGACGTAGTTGATATCATCATAGTCAAACAACACAAATTTAATATGCACAGCGAAAGCAAAAGATAGATTTATTTCAACCAAACAAAATTGTAATATTGAGTATCACAAAGTAGTTCAAACAGATCCACAGGCGGATCAAAAGAAAAAGGAAACATGTTCAACAGATTTATTTGCATCCAAGCTTGCGAGATTCTAGGTGATGCTAAGGAGAGGACAACCTATTACTCGTAGTACCTGCACTTAATCTTTTTGGGAAAATACGTCAGTTTACACTGGTAAATACAATTTAACTGACTCATTTTGAAAAGGTTTAAAATTGATTTGAATGCACATGGCACAAAAAGAATTTTATAACTTGGGATAATTATTTGAATATAATACTTGTAAAGAATTACATGTTTATTTTGCGTCTAGTAGACCGGTTCATGTCGGGTTAAAGATTAATAGACACACCACATAGTATAGTCCCGCGGCGGGAAACCAGCGGTTATACCTTGATAAATGTAAATGCACTGACGGGTGTACGCCTACACCCGTGTGCTAAGGTCGTGGTCATTCTTTGAATGATGCCAAGGATATCCGGGACATGGTCATTAAAATCCCAAAGGCATTAAAAAACAAAAAAAAATTTTAAACGAGTCATCTTGATAATACTTAACCACTAATCGATTAAGGTCAAATGCCCGACCATGCGGTATTTTATATACCGTACCCCAAGCCCGTATAAGGGAAAACAAATTAAAAGTATTTACCTGAGCAAATATAGTCACAATAAGCAAGTGCAAATATCTTTTACTGGATCTCCTATTCTGGAACGAAGGTTAAAAATAACCTATTAGAATCCTAACGGGTCTTTAATTTAGCCTAAGCTTAGACCGGTTAGTTTTTAAAGAAAGAATACGGTTCCATCGCATGGAAGGCGAAGACCGGACTGAAATGTGCTTTAGACCCAACAAGTTTGGAGACTTGTATATCATGGGTAAACTAAACACATTTTGGATTTTGAGACAATAATGATATGGTTTGACCCGTTTCGGCTAAAATGTGTAAACTAGTTACATAAGCCGATCCGAACGCGGAGAGTGCGTAACGGGTAACCATATGAATCATATACAAGTTCCCTGAGTTAATATGCACTACATATGTTGTGATATCAGTAAGATATGTCCTATTATGCCCAAAGTGATTTTTAACTCAAACTTTGCCCCGAAAGGGCATTTTAGTCATTTTAAAGGGTATAAAAGAGTTAAATTTGAAATCTGAGTTACAGGTCTGGTTTACTTAGTAATATACTTAATTTGATAGGTTATAACAGTAGGGTATCAAATATATGTGAATTTTATTAATTATAACCATATTATGCACCGAAAGGGGCATTTTGGTAATTTCACATAAGGCTAAAAGGTTAAAACTGGAAATCTGAGTTTAAAACCTTTGTTTACTGTTATAATATAAAAATTTACTGAATATATCAGTAGGTATCAAACCTTATATATATAAACTAGTTTTGATACATACTATGTCGTAAAAATGCTTAAAAAGGCGATTTGGAGCCATTTCCGGGTTTTGAAAGAAAAGCTGATATTTTTAGTATTCCAGAAGGCTCAAAATAATTTATTTATCATAACAAATCAGTAGAAAAAGGTTTGAGGTCAAAAGGATTTATAAAACTCATGTTATAGCCTAAAAGGGCAAAATCGGCAATAACCAAAATAAGCTTAAAACTCTAAGTTATGCTCAGCCTAATAATAAATAAAAATCTCCAAAAATCCCAAAATATTATTTTATATCAGTAGGCAATAAGTTTGTATAAAAATTTGGGTTTAGATAGGCTATATGCTAATTATGCCAATTAATTATTAAGAATGCTTCTAATTACGCTAATGAGCATAACTCTAAATCTAAACCTCAAACTGATGTAAAATTTTAAGTACAAGTTTATAAATCAGTAACTAAGATGTCTACTCTTTTACATTTTCAAAAATCACATTTTAAGCTGTATAATTAGACAACTAGTGAACCAAGCTGTATAATCACAACTAGTGAACCAAGCTGTCTACTCTTGCATGATAATTAGACAACTAGTTAACCAAGCTGTATAATCACATAGGGTTATACTAACATGTAAATAGGTTCAAAAGAAGCTCTAAGGCAATCCTAAACTTGGCTTAAACGGGTCAGAACTGAAAGTCAAAGCATAAGTCAAACTATGCGACTTTCGGCTCCAAACCGAACCTAAACTAAAAATTGCCAGGGTGAACATGTTTAGACATGTTCTTACATTATTTACCAAGTTATATTAATGATAAAACAGGTTGCATAGATCCTACATTGCTAATTATGTATTAATTTGAAAATAAGCATTCTGTTGACTTTTTAAAGTAAGCTTTGACCCGACAATTGACATAGTTAGAGTGGGAATCAGAGAGTACCCTTTTAAGGGTTTATTACCCACATAATTACCCACTCATAGGTATTTTTAATTCGAGATTTGACTGAATAAATTATGAGTAATCTTGAAGTCAAACTTTAATTATGACGGTTTGACTTTTAGCTAATTGACTAAGCTAAACTGGATTAGGAAGGGTTAATGGTACTTACAAGAGTCCTAATCACGACTAGGGATCACTAAGAAGCTTGTTGCTGATCAGGGGAGCTCCAGAAATGAAGTTGTGAATGCTTCAAATGCAAGTGCCCAAATGTTGCAACTTAGATTTTCTTATATAGGGGTTTTGATCACACAAGATGATGCCAAAGAGGTCTATGCTTGTTTCCAGATCGTGACAAGTGCCCCTAATGCATGTAAACTGGTTGGTGCAGCCCCTGGTATGTAAAAACAAGGTTTTGAGTCGGTTTAACAGCTTTAACAGGCAGCTGCCATTTTTTTTCGAATCAGATGACCCCTCGCGTCACGCGTAGGTCCCCTAAGGATCCTACGCTTAGCGCGACGCCCTTGTGAACGAATTTCAACTTTCCAAATTTGCTGTTTTGGTCCCTGGTCCTTCTAAACGAGGTTTTAACTTTATTTCTTGCAATTTTAACCCTTTAACTTGACTTTTAAGGCCTTAAATTACAACGTTGACGCTTTTAACCCTTTGTACACGAATTTTATCATAACTTTCTCATACGATAACGAAACTTTATGAAATTTTTATCACACATTCTAGTGAGCATAATTTATCGTTACAAAGCTTCGGGTTTGCCAAAAGGTCACTCAGAGGTAAACTTTAAACATGTTGACATATTTAGCCCCTGTAGTTTGTAATCTCTCACTTTCTTTCATATTTAGCTCCGTATGATCCATGATTTATTCGTTTGAAAGTATAAACATCTTGTAGGGCTAATTTAAACTATATTTATCCATTGTTGACACTTTGGACCCTTATATTCACATAGTTTCCTTGTTCGTCACCTTTAGTCCCTCTAAAGTATTCTTTCACACGTTCAAAGCTTACAACACGTGTCAATACATTATTGGACATGAATTTTCGAGGTGTTACATTTTAATAATCCAAACTATTCGCCGTTAGCCGCCAATAGTCCCAACTTAAAAAATAACCACGGCCAGTCCCAACTATTAACATATTGGCCTCCAATGGACCCTGACTAACAGAACCCTAACGTCGTTAGTCTTCGGTCGCTAGAAAACGCATTTTTGACCGGAAAACTCAACATTTTCGTCCCAAACCTTTTTGTAACCTTATTACGGACCTTTAGAAACCTTTTTCTAGTAAAAGCCCCAATTATTGAAGTCGCCGTCTTTTTTTCACCGGAAAACTTCTTTATGGCCGAAAAACTCAACTTTTTGGCTAGAAAACTTAACATTCCCGTCCCAAACCTCTTTGTAACCTTAGATCGGACCTTTACAAACCTTTGTCTGGCCAAAAACGGTTTTCCGGCGACCGTAGAGTAACAACATTAGGGTTTTGTTAGTCAGAGTCCATTGGGGCCAATATGTCAATAGTTGGGACTGCCAGTGGTTATTTTTGAAGTTACGACTATTGACGGTCAACGACGAATAGTTGGGATTATTAAAATCCAATATTCCTTTTTTATATTGGTTCGTTTCGTTTGTATTATATAATGTACATAAAAAGGAAAAAATGGACAACATGTCTTGAATCTAATTCTAATTAATATTATTTAATATTATTTAATTAATATTATTTATACTAATATTTAATTCTAATTAATGATTATTAATAATATTATGCTATTCGTATTAATTAAAATTCAAGATTAATTAATAATTAAAAAATAGTTAAAGATTTTATTAAAATAACACTTCAACTTTATTTCAAAGGCGGTTATCTATAAGTTTAAAACGTATGATTTTAATACTTTTTAAATGAATAATCATGCTTAAGTTTTTTATATGATCTATAATTTTCATATGTCACATATTAGTTGTGGTTTCCAATTTATTCTTGTATTTCACAATAATTTATACTTAAGGTGAATATTATGAACTACTCAGGTCAATCACATATTTGTAATAGGATTTTGTTTATTTTTTTAATGAGAAATGTTGGAATCTTATTTATCCTTCTTTTTTAGGTTATAAAGGGTTTATTTCAAACAGATATTTTTTATGGGTCAAAAAGATTTGAGTCATGTTAGGCCAACGTTTCCATACCTTTTGTGCATTTTATTTTTTATATACATTTTGTAAAGTTTGATATATTGTTTATGAGTAGTGAAAACATATTATCAAAAGTATGATATAAGATTTCCTTTTAATAAAACGATTAAGAACATTTTAGGCATTCAAATACCTTTGACACATTTGATCATTTCACTTTTTTTGTTTTTTTTTTAAATGAAACATGTTACTCCGTTGAATATTTTCGAAAAAATACGACTCTAACTGATCGTTTCCACTATCATACGTAAAAATGTAATTTCAGTCCTTTGATGTATTTAAATATGTATATATATACAATCCATGTAATACGCGGGTCTATAAACTAGTTGTATTATATAATGCGGGATATATTTTCATCTTTGAATTGTGAATTTAATGTACATAGAAAGGAAAAAATGGACATGTCTCAATTTATTTCTAGTTCTATATTTTTTTCGTGTTAATATGTCTGAAGTATATTGTTTTCCCGTTAATTATTTCTTTAAAACGTTAGCATGGATTGCATTTCTTCTCCCATATGGCACTAAAACAATATAATACGGTATACATGACTACATGAGAGCAAACATCCGTTTATCTAGTCACAATGTTTTCTTCATAATTTCCGCTGTAACACAATGAAATCATTTTTTAATAAAAGTATTTAACAAATATCACTATACTACAAATAACAGCATTTGTCTTCCGGAAATCATTTTATTAAAAGAGCATTCCTGTTAGAACCTGTACTTTGTGACAAAAATAAGAAGTGACATATACCCGATTCTATGTTCAGGTATACCAGAAACTTTGTTCCCTCATTCATATGTTCCATACCTAACTTCACTACATATCTAATCACATGCCCGATTTTTTTTCTTTTATTTTCTTTTTATGGTTTTGTTATTAACGTTTAATATCAAAGAAATTGAAGCAACTCTTTGTTTAATTCAACCCATTTCTTGCCTTTGAAGTGTGTGTTTTAAGAAAACAAAACCTAATTATTAATTAATTAATTGATGCCATATGTTTACACAACAATTAAAAGCTAGGCTCCATACTAATTAAATTCATATCCAAAGCCTACACAACATCTTTGTCAATTAGGCACATGCATTTGTCCTTAATTTCATCCTTTCCTAAAATGGAAAGATCAAAGAACATGACCATACTTTCTCATTTCTTTGTCCGTGCATACATTTTCTGAAAATTATCACTTGATTATATGGCTCAGGATGCGAGATACGATATATGATGTCGCGTAATTTGTTGAACATAGTCGCGGTTAATTAGTTATAAACCAAAACAAGATTAGGAGGTTATATGGATGGAACACAACTCAAATTACTATATAATTTTACTTAGGAAGCTTCATATACACAAGCTAAAGTCAAACCAAAAAAGATCCAGACAAGATCAAAGATGGATAGATTGACCTAATTTTACAATAGCTTACCCAACTCTCATTTACACACACTAAAAGACAAAACATAAACACACACAACAAGACAAACAAACCACACACATTTTTTTGTATAAATAGAGTGTGTGTTTCATAAACATACTTGTGCTTGAGGTTCTTATTTTCACTCACAATCACTGTAGGAAGCAGCAGCTTCTTCAGTCTCCACCACCCTTCTATGGAAGTTGCGGTGGCAGCCGCATGCGGCACATGTAAGTGAAGCCTCGGTGCCCTCCTCAGCCTCATTCACCGCCATGAATTCCCGACACCCATCGACAGCATACCCACCGACGTTGGCTGCATGGTTTCTTTGACACTCACCATATCTCACATGAACCCTACCCAAGTTTGATGAATTAGCGGAATCCGGTTGTGCCGGTGGCGGTGGTGGTGGTAGTGGTTCTTCCCTTTTCAACACCACTCTTCTTTTGGTCATTTCTTCTAAAGAAAATATGTCTTCTTTTTTTCTTAACAAAACGTAACCCTAAAAGGGTTTATTTATAGGCTGTAAAGCTTTGCACTAACCTTAAGAATAATTTGGTTTAATTCCACTTTTCATCCTTGTTGTTTGATTCTGTTTTCAGTCTTAACCTTACGTTTTATATTAATCACAATTAGACCTTTGAGTTTTTGTGTGTGTAAAGATTCTATGGCAGCATTGTAGTTTAAGTTGTCGTTAATATTAAGAAGCATGCATGTGTGCTTCCACATGTATGTCATATTTGCTATCTATAGGCATATGTATAGATATTAACAATAAAATCGTGTTTTTCTTAATTTAAAAGTTAAAACTTCATTATTCTTTCATAATTATATATTTCTAATTTTTCATAAACAATTTTTCGATTTATAAAAGTATGATGATGTTTAATCAACCGTACGATAAAGATGTTAACGGGGTAATTCAATGTATTGATTTTGTACGTATCTTGATCTATGTTATCTATATCATTAGAAGTGTATAGATGAAATGACTGGTTAATTTAATGTAACGATTGAAGGATTAATTCAATGTATCAGATGTTAAAAATACTCTTTGGATTTGACATATGGAGTTCTATCTTCAATGAATCAAATTAGTGGTGATGGTTTTAATTAGGTATGTATTTCTTTTAATTGACTGCTGACAAATTAAAGGGTAATGGGTAATCTCACCATTTTAAGTAAATGAAAATGACTATGAATAAAGATTAAAAGAATGTGTATATGAAATTTGTACAACTCTCATGTGATTGTCGGATGTATGTTTACACATTATTATCACTATGATTAAATTAAAATGCCTTTTAAATATTTCCTTTTAAGGAGATATTCGACTGGAATGTAACTTTAATTTCGCAAGTGGGTGGATCGGAATTAAATTAAAAGAGTTAGTTTTATTTATATTCATAATATAAAAATGTTATTTGTAGAGATTCTTTATGTTTTGAATAGTGAAAAGTGAAAACCGAGTAACATACTTGGTTTATTTTAATTCTCCATTTTCAACCACTAGACTTCCTACCTATGAGAGCTACCCTTGATGGAAGTTGACCTATTTGTTTATATATAATTAATTTGATGATAGTACAAGTATGAACAATGGCTATGTTTTAGCATGTATTAGACCACATGACATTAATTTTCTCTCATGTGTAGTTGTCTTTTGTTACTCTGTAAATGGTGGTTCAAATCCGATACGAACTAAAGCACGACTCACGTATTCATGGGTTGCACGGAGATGACCGGTTTAATCTAAATATTCTTAATTCTTTTTGTTTTTACATATCATCGACACTTGCCTTTTAACTTTTGATTTTGACATAAGAAAAAAAATGCGTAAAAATAAACGTGTCTACTTAATTATGTATCCATCAAATTGATCGTAGAGCAGTCCATGTAGCTGTAGTACATGGTCACATGTTTACTTGAAATTGTTTCAAACATGTTTATATTAATAGTTGGATGGTATTGGGTTTTTATATCATATCATGAGAAATTACAAGCATACTACTATAATTTACCAAGTATTGAAAGAGTGATTAAATAATTTGCAACAAACTAAGTGGACATAACTAATATTGGTTTAGATGATCTGAAAATACATTAAGTGGCCACTGATGCAAAGACATTTGTTGAAACAAAATATTTTAAAAGAGTAAAGATGTAGCATGTTTTATTAGTGGAATTTTAAAACTAAATTAAAGGTATGTAGCTTAATAATACGAAGATGTTAGAAATAGTGTTCCGTAAAGGTTTAAGTCCTATTTTGGACAAGAATGTTATTAACTTATATATGCTTGCTTTAGGGGTGTGAGTTTTTCATTAAAAAGTAAAATTAAAAAAAAAAGAGTTTATTTATGTGATAAAAAATATGATACATAGTAATGTAAAGAAATCATTATTTCAAGAAATAACAAGTAATTAACTATATATGATTATATTAATTCGTTGGTTAGGTCCATGAAATTGCCAAGTGTCACAAAGTTGTAGGCTTGTAACTTCAGTTTCAATTTATGTTCTTGGTCCATTTTGTTTATTCATCTAATCGAATATATGACTAAAGATGTTACATCAGTTACATCAGTGGTGTTGATCATGGTGGTGATGTTAGGCCTGACTAACATAATACAATGTCTTCGAATAAGATATTCTATACAGAAATGGCTAAGTGATCAGTTACATAGAGAAGGAGGGGCGGATGGACATTTAATCTAGGGGGTTCAGATAAAAATAAGTAGTATTAGTTTTGTAATTTGTTATGGCAACTAGTTTTTCTCTGTCCGGATGGCGGATCACTAAGCCGAATATTTCTCTCTTTCATATACGTTTGTGTTTCGGTTACTTATACATACTACTCATAACACGATCTAAAAAAATACATCGAGTCAACTAATTAAAACAAAACACTATCATACTTTTGCTAAAAACCTAAAACGATGGAAAAACTATAATTTTAAATTTGGGGACAAATGAGCTTGTGTCAGGCAGCCGCCTGACACGAAAAAAATTACACCAAGTCAACAATTAAAACAAACACGACCATAGTTTAAAAAAAACTAAAATGATTGCATGACTGTAATTTTACATTGTGGGCAAAATCGTAATTTGACATGAAAAAAAAAACAATGGTAAAACTGTAAATTTGAACTGAGAGTAAAATCGTAATTTGGCTGAGAGAAAAAAAAAAACAAAAGCAATGGCAAAATTGTAAATTTAAACGGGACAAACTCGTAATTTAGCTGGACCAACGGGGAAGTGCTAGGTAGCTGTCTGACACTATTCCCTAGTGCCTTTTGTATGCATATAAAATAAAATTGGTGAATTCTTAAAAAAAAAAAAAATAATATGCCCCCATCTTTCATTCACTTTGTGAAAGCCCAATATCAATTTTTGAACGTTAGCCCAATTACCCATACCGAAGTTTATTGTGAAACCCAAATACAAGGGCTGCTTATACAATTTTACTCAAATCGCAATTCTAAACCAAACCACAACCGTGCAGGTTTGTTTGAGTATTTTGTAATAGTGTTTAAAATTTTGAATGCTTGATTAATTTATTGCTTGAATAGTTATTGAATACTGTGATCCTATTTGTAGAATTGCAGGTCCCTTCTGAATTGAAATTTCTTAGAATATATTCAGATTTTAGACTATTACGAAGAAGAGCAATTCTAAGTTTTCACTGGTTTGAACTTTGATTTTTTGAAGTTTATATGTAAACAAACTTTATATTTGTAATTTGTTCATCAATTATCGTTATCATATTTTATATTTTTATTGATTTTATTTGTTCACAACCATTAGCTACTATAAGACTAGAGTAAACTGCCATTTTAGTCCCTACTTTTGGCACTTTAGTTCAAATTTGAAACTTTTTATATTTGGGTCCTTGTGGTTTATTTCTTTCTTTCTTTTTTCTTTTTTTTTTGCCATTTTGGTCCAAAAATGAAATCAGCTCAAATTTCATAAATTAAATCCTGGTTTTTTTATCCTTTTCCTCAGGGACAAAATGATAATTACGAGTTTTATTATAACAAATTATTAAATCAATTAATCATTTGACCTTATAAAAGAAGCACACCCAACCATATTAGAAACCCTAGTTATTTAGAAACCCTAGCTCACAGATTTCAACAACCTAAACATCTGAAACAACAAAAATTGAATGTTGCAATGACACTTAGACTTTGTAACTGTGTTACGTATGAGATCGTGAACCAGACGACGGTACCGGTAATGATTCTGGCCGGCAAAGAACGATTCGATGAAATCTCCGTCAAATAGAAACCCTAGATTACAGATTTCTGCAACCTGAGAGTCTGAACAGCGGAAATGGAATGATGTGATGATATTTAAGGTTTGTAATAGTGTTAGGTGTGAGATCGTGCAGTAGACGACGGCCGGCGGAGAAGACGGAGACAGTGGTCTGCTCAGGGGAAGACGTTTGATGAAATAGCGGCAAACGGTACCGTTGAGACCGGGAATAGCGGCAGATGTAAGATGCAGTTGGCTGTGGTGAGAAGAAGGAGATGGTGGCTGTGGTGAGAAGGAGGTGGTGGAGGCGGTGGTGTTGAGGAGGGGAACGGTGGCTATGGTGAGAAGGATGTGGTAGTGGCGGTGGTGAGAAGGTAGTGGTCGTGGTGGTGAGAAGGGGGGGAGGAGGTGGCGGTGGTGGAGTTCATGGTGGCGGTGGTGTTAAAGAGAGGAGAGAGTGGTGGCGGTGGTGAGAAGGGGATTTGTGCTTCTTTTATAAGGTCAAAGGATTAATTAATTTAATTATTTTATTTAATAATTTGTTATGATAAAACTCATAATGACCATTTTACCCCTGAGGAAAAGGACAAAAAACCAGCATTTAATTTATGAAATATGAGCTGATTTCATTTTTGGACCAAAATGGCAAAAAAAAAAAAAAAAAAAAAATTGAAACCACAGGGACCCAGATGTAAAAGGTTTCAAATTTGGACTAAAGTGACAAAAGTGACCAAACCTCAGGGACCAAAATGGCAGTTTACTCCAAACTTTAGCTACCTTTAAGACTATAAACCATTGAAACTTGAACCACTTGAGTTATTATTGATTGCCGCGTTTAACTTACATTGGTTGTTTGTTCTATACTAGGTATGTGGAAGGGTATTTTAAACGAAAAGAAGCATCTTTAGGGCCTAATAAAGTTGATTTAAATAATATTCCTCGGGATCCTGCCGACAGGAAAAGATTTTTGGATTATCGCCCTGATCGAAGGGATGGGATACGCATAGGGATGGCAAAAAGCCCAAGCCTGACGGGTATACCCAAAACTCGAAACATACGGGCCGGGTATACCCGATGCCCAACGGGTATGGGCTTAAAAAAGTGGAAAATCGGGTACGGGTATAGGATTTTGTCACACCCCAACCGATGGCGGAAACATCGGGGCGCGACACTAAGCGAAACAGATTGTCCAGCAGTTTCCATAACAACTACGATTACCAATTATTTAATCATCACGTCCCATACCATGACATAATAAGTAGCATAGTTATTACAGGCAATTCAAAGACAAATAGTTTTGTTTTGACAACTCAAATATAAATTGTTTTCATTTGTTTCTAGACTCCATCCTAGCTCAATTCCGGCAAGTAACAAGCAAGCATCCTAAGCACCTGTCACATGCGTTAAAATAGAGGTCAATACACATAGTGTAAAGGTGAGCATACAAGTTTATTAGTAATAATAGAGTTCAAAATCGTTTACGCATAACCAGCATGTAACATGTACAAAGTAAAGGCAAGTAGGTTATGGATAGAGAAATATGCACAGACTTGACTGCGAGTTGTAGAATGCGCAACATATACCCCACTGGGACAAGTGAAGTAAGCCCTTAACAACCCCTGTCCACGACAGGTGCTGAGTCCAAACTATAGTACTATCATTGCTAAGGTGTCAGGCAACAATCACTGTGTTAACATAACATACAAGCATTCATCAAATAATACGTAGCATGCAATAACGGTCAGCGTATAAATAGTGTTTGCGTTGTGGGTCGATTGTGATCTAGAATAGGTAACGTATGTAACACCCAAAAGTGTGTAAAGCAAAAAGGGTTCGAGTAGACTCACGAATAGCATTTAAGTTAACAAACTCTATCTTGGATTGAAGGGAGCGTTGAGAGCTTAGCCTGAACAGTTAACGATAGCGTAAGCGAAGAACGATGCGTAGAACGGTGAAGAGTGGGTAAGTGCCGGATGGTGAGTCGATTGGATGGTATCCAATCGGTTGGTCATTCGACCGGATGTCAATCCGTTCGGATGGTCATCCGATCGGATGGCCATTCGATTGGATTGACATTCGTTTGGTAAGGATGTGTTTGTGTATGATGGCTTTGAAGTTTTTGTTGTAGCATTTTAAAAACAGAGAAGTATCTCTACCCTTCAGGTCGATCAATCGAACGGTCGTTCGATCGGATAGCGATCCGATTGGCAGGACACTTAATGAGAACAAGTTCACAGCAGGATTGTCACTCGATCGGTTAGCAATCCATTAGTTACTGATGATCTTTGAAAATTAAGAAAATGGTTAAGTGTCAAAGTTCCAAAAGTTAGATAATCGGATGGTCGTTCGATCGGATGGCTATCCGATCGGACGGCAATCTGTTCGACGTTCAGAGCCTTTGCAAGTTTGAAGAAAAAGTTTAAGTGTGGAACCAAGTGTATTCCGATCGGATAGCAGTTCGATCGAATGGCAATCCGATCGGATGGCTCTCCGATCGGGTGGCAATCCATCCCAATGAACCTGATCATCTTGAACTTGATTATTTTTGCAGTTTGTTCGAGACGGTATGACAACGTACTAAACAACGGAACTTCGTCGAGTCCCAAGTCGTTCGATCGTACATGAATCACCCTAATCCGACTAGTTGACTGTTCCTTGACGGTTGTTCATGTTCATCTCGAAATCAGTTGTCTCATTGATGGGATCCAGATCTCAAACCGATACATCACTAGAGAGGAGCGGAAGGCCTGAATGAGCTCCGATTCTATCGGTTTTGAGTGCATTGAGTGTAAAAGAGTTGAAAGAAAGTTGGAAACCCATCTTTCCATCCTTTTAACCATGGAAATGTTTAGATCTATGCGAAAATCATGTTTTATCATGTGGAAATCTTTCAGATCTGAGTTATTCTTGGTGGAATGAGTTCAAAACTTGAAGTTCATAAGAACTCCATGATGATATCACCCTAGAACACCTCAAATCCGCTGATTTCACGGTTAAAAGTTAAGATTCAATTGTGAGAATGATGAAGAAGTGTGTGTAGATCATAGAAGTACAAGATTTAGGTTGGAAACTTACAAGAATCGCGAGAAATCGAGAGAAAGAAGGTCTTGAGCGAGCTGGTCGAGTGAGAGAGCTGTCACATTACAAATGATGTGACAGGAGGGTATTTTGTAGGTTACCAAAAAGGGAAACAGTGCATAAGTGTCGAATAATGCACCTCGATCGGATAGCACCTCGATCGGATGGCAATCTGATCGGATGGCCATTCGATCGAGTGGTCACTCGATCGAGTGGCTCCGACAAGTTGTGATTTGGCGTTTCGTTTCTCGTGTTGGACATTGCGAGTTTCGATTAAGCGATGCGGTAGATTGATAATAAACATACAAATACTATATCTAACATACAATCACTTTAAATAACTTGCGTTTAGCGTTTGCGATTAAGTTGCATTGCGATAGAGTTGCGATGCGCGTTTCGATTAATCACCACAAACATAAAGTAAACATGCACAAGTAACACACACACGTAAAACAATATTCAGAATCTATAAATCAAGGCTCGAATGCGATTACGATACGGTTAGCGATAAAGCGATAAAACATGCGATAAACATCTATTAAATCTCGATTATTAATAGATACTCCACATAATACAACTAAAGCGATTAAATAAAAAAATTCGGTTACAAGTCAAAGAAGTCAAATCAGTAGTTAAGCAAGGGGTGACAGATCGCAATTAGCAATCTTTTCTTCCTTTGACTTCAATCTAGACCTTGACTTTGACTTTCGTAACACGGGGTGTTACAGATTTAGTGATACACGCCCGATACCCTGCCCATTTACCCGAATAATACCTGAAAGTATCATATTATAAATTTCCATATATATAAACTTAGTATATGTACTTTTTACCTTCTCTATAGTACTAAGGTCTAGTCTTCTCCTTACTGGTAGTTATATGTGGATATGTATTTCGCAGGTGCTTAGTGAACAAATCTTATTTTTTAGCATGTATATTGGATATGGACGCTTTCACCCTTTATTATGTGGATGTTTATGCAATTAGGTGGTCTTGATACAATTACTTAATTAAGTAATCATTTTGATTTAGTTTGGTATATGTGGTCTGAATATAATATGTAAGTTATTAATCATATTTTCATTTGTTATAGTCATTAAAATAGTAAATTACATAACCATCGAAGTAAAAATTGCACATTTGTCTCAACAGGTGTTTTTAAGATATTAAAGGGTATACCCGATACCCGCGGGCCGCGGGTATGCCTGATACCCGACGGGTAATTACCTGACAAATAACCGACAGGGTAACGGGCCGGGTATAGGACACAGAATTACAACCGGGTATGGGCCTCGGATTACCAATACCCGGCCCATTGTCATTCCTAGATACGCAAAAAGTATTGACTTAATGGACTGTGCCAATCACATAGTCATGACTTCCCAACAAAATTCGCCAAAAAAGTTGAGGGGTAGCGTGAGCGGGGCTACCCCTCCCTTTATGCTAGATCTGTCACACCCCAACCGATGGCGGAAACATCGGGGTACGAGCACTAAGCGCTCAGATTGCTCATGAGATTTCCATAACACTAAATATTTCGATAGACATTAAATAAATTTCATAGTAATTGTCTAAAACAACCATCACAAATAACAAGTTTCAAACATAACAACATTGTTTCAAATATCCCAAAATGTCTAATTTAACTAGGCGACGTTTCTAAGCATCTCCTAGCTTGTTTTCCATGCATTCCAAAGCACCCTATTAGCCTGCAACATGTATTAAAATATCAATACAAAGGTATTGGCGAGTATACAAGTTTGAATATAGAATAATAGATTAAAAACAACTCATATCCGCAATGTAAGCAATAAAAATAGTTTCAGCTGTGCTAGTGTCGTAGTCCACACAGTGATAGCCCAAGTATCCCGATGCTTTAGTGTTTACCCAAGAATCAAGGTAAACTAGAATCCTCCTAACAATACCCCATGAGAATAATGGGAGAGGTGCACCCCCTATAGCGCTACTATTATTAAGGCGGAACTACACACCCTGGATTGAACGTCACATAGCACAAAATAGAATACTAGAATGCACAAGTTTTCACATACACATAGGATAGAGTATAGATTTCCAAAAGATTGCAGTTTATATAGAATACATGTTACACCCCAAAAGTTTAAAGTAAAAAGGGGATCGAGTATACTCACAGTGATTGCTTAACAGTTGCCACTGTTATTGGATCAAAGGGAGCTCTTTTAGAATTAGCCTGATTAGATTACAATAGGATAAGAGTCGAGATTGAATAAAGTGTTGGAAACTGTCACAGGATCGGATGGCTGTCCGATCGGATGGCTATCCGATCGGATTGCCAGCCGAGTGGTGACATGTGTGTAGGGAATGGATGGCTGCCCGATCGGATGGCCATCCGATCGGGTTGCCACTTGGTTGAAAATCCAAAAAGGAAGAGGAATAGGGTGGCTGCCCGATCGGGCGGCTGTCCGATCGGGTTGCCACTCGATCCGAATGTTTAGTACCTTGGTCATCTCAATCGGATGGCTGCTCGATCGAATGGCTGTCCGATCGGGTTGCCACTCGATAAAGACTTCAAAGTTTTTGAAAAGTTACTAAGTGTTGAAAGATTTCAAAGTTTCAGGGCTAAAGGGCAAGTGTCACCTGATAGGGTGGTTGTCCGATCGGACGGCTGTTCGATCGGGTTGCCGCTCGATCGGGCAACCCTTGTTCTTGTTTACCATTTTGTAAAATTTCTAAGTTTCTAGCTTAATGGCGACGACACAACATGTATTGAGACAATGGTAAACTTTTCAGTACACAATCACTCTGATTGGGTGGGAATCACCCATATCCGATCAGTCGTCTGTTCGTAAATAAGTTTTATGTCAGAATCCGTTGCCATGCTCGTCTTCATCGGAAATACTCAGATCCAAGCCGACTTTAGACTACTTAACAAGTCTACAGTGTGTTTAGACCCGGTTTCCACCAAATAAAGTAAAAGTTTTGAAGGGAAGACTAAGATAATTCAAGTTTTATATGAAAAGTCTAGATTTAGCTTGGATTTAGTGTGAAAATGCATGAAATACCTTAGATCCGAGCTAGATCTTGCTGGAAATGACATCACATAGTGGTTTTGTACAAACCACCATGATGACATCACCCTCAAGAACTCAGATCTGAGAGATTTCACGGTGAAAAGTGTGATTTCAAAGGTGAATCATGTAGAGGATGAAGTGTAGATCAAGAAAGTACAAGAATCTAGCTTGAAACGTACCGAAAATCGCCAAGAAATGAAGGGGAAAGGTGCTTGTGCGTCTGAGTCGAGCAGGGCTATCACATCAGTGAATGACTGATGTGACAGCTTTTATTTATAGTGTGGGAGTATGAGAAAGGGATAAGGTGCACACGGGTCGGGTGGTAATCTGGTCGGGTGGTAATCCGATCGGGTGGCAATCCGATCGGATTGCCACTCTGGCCAATCCAACCTTTTCGTGTTCCCGTTTCTGATTCGTTTTGTGAGTTAGATTAGGCGTTGAGTATTATTTGAGTAATAGAATAACTAGATTACAACATACACATCAAAAGTTTACAAGATTAATAGATTCCACCAGTGACAAGGCTCTAGTCTCTCGTTCAACCAAGAATCAAGTTTCACGAGTCTAAAGAGTCAAGCACCAATGTATATAGATTTAGGCATTCCAACATAAATTTAGGCATTCCATCATAGATTTGGACATTCCAAATATAGAGTTTAGGCATTCCAAGCATATACTTATAGACATTCCAAAGATATAGGCATTCCATACGTAGATTTAGGCATTTCAAGTATATAACATAGATTTCCACATAGATTAGGGGCTAAAATGACAAATAGGCAACTTCAAGGACTAATCTTGACAACATCCTAAAGTTTAGGGACGCTGGGCGTTACAGTCTTCCCTCCTTTAGGAGATTTCGTCCCCGAAATCTTGGATGAAGACTGCTCAAAGAGCTGCGGATACTTGGCCTTCATATCATTTTTCAACTCCCAAGTGAATTCGGAACCACGCTTCCCTTCCTATCGAACCTTAACAATGAGAATTTTGCTGTGCCTCAGACGCTTGATAGCTTGATCCATGATTTTGACCGGTTTCTCCACAAATTGGTCAGCTTCATTTATTTGCAAGTCCTCAAGGGGAACCTGCAGTTCCTCATCGGCTAGGCATTTACGTAGATTGGACACGTGGAAGACCGGGTGCACATTGTTTAACTCTTGTGGGAAGTCGAGTCTGTATGCTACC
This sequence comes from Helianthus annuus, assembly GCF_002127325.2. Lineage (NCBI taxonomy): Eukaryota > Viridiplantae > Streptophyta > Magnoliopsida > Asterales > Asteraceae > Helianthus > Helianthus annuus. The sequence goes on from NC_035449.2 coordinate 42,057,064, forward strand.
TTGCCAATCCTTTCAAGTATCACGAAAGGACCTACATAGCGAGGAACGAGCTTTCCCTTCTTACCAAAACGAACTACCCCCTTCCAGGGAGATACCTTGAGTAGAACTCGGTCACCAACAGCAAATTCCAGAAGCTTACGCCTTTTATCAGCATAGCTCTTTTGTCTGCTCCTAGCCTTGATCAAGTTTTCACGGATCTGAAGAATCTTATCCGTTGTCTCTTGAATAATCTCAAGGCCAGTGAACTTCTTTTCCCTAACCTCATGCCAGCTGAGCGGAGATCGGCATTTTTGTCCATACAAAGCTTCGAAAGGAGCCATCTGAATACTGGAATGATAGCTATTGTTGTATGAGAATTCTATCAATGGTAAATGTACATCCCAGTTACCACCAAAGTCGATGACACAAGAACGGAGCATGTCCTCTAGGGTTTGGATAGTATGCTCGTTCTGTCCATCCGTCTGAGGATGAAAGGCCGTGCGAAGATTCAAGTGCGAACCCATAGCAGACTAAAATGTTTGCCAAAGACGTGAAGTAAAGCGACCATCACGGTCAGAGATTATGTCAAGAGGAATGCCATGACGGCATATAATCTCATCGGTATAGATCCTAGCAAGTTTCTCCACTTTATAATCTTCACGAATATGAAGAAAGTGGGCTGATTTAGTCAGACGGTCAATAATCACCCAAATACTATCATGACCGGCAGGTGTACGAGGTAACTTAGTAATAAAGTCCATATAGAGACTATCCCACTTCCAAATGGGGATTTTAGGCTGCTCTAAGAGTCCAGAGGGACGCTGATGTTCAGCTTTCACCTTTAAACAGGTAAGGCATTTAGAAACATACACGACAATGTCCCTCTTCATACCAGGCCACCAGTAGGTCAAACGCAAATCATGGTACATCTTATCAGCGCCTGGATTAATAGACTAACGAGATTTGTGAGCCTCATTCATGATGAGCTCACGAAGGTTGTCGCGATCTGGCACCCAAATGCGATTTAGATAGTACTGAAGACCATCAGATTTAGTTTCGAGCTGATTAACGTTAGCACCAAGAACTTCAACAGATAGACTTCCTTCATTAGCAGACGAATACTGAGCTTCGCGAATACAAGCATGCAAATCACTAGATAAACGAATGGACTTAACATGAGTCTTACGACTAAGAGCGTCAGCCACTACGTTCGCCTTGCAAGGATGATAGCGAATTTCGCAGTCGTATTCGTTAAGTAGTTCCACCCAACGCCTCTGTCGCATGTTCAGTTCTTTTTGGTCAATGATATGTTGAAGACTCCTGTGGTCAGTGAAAACCACGCACTTTGTACCATACAGGTAGTGTCGCCAGATCTTTAATGCAAAAATGACCGCACCAAGCTCCAGATCGTGAGTAGTGTAGTTTCTCTCATGCACTTTGAGTTGACGGGAGGCATAAGCGATAACCTTGTCCCGCTGCATGAGCACACAGCCCAATCCACGGTTCGAGGCATCACAATTCACCACAAAATCGTCATTCCCATCGGGGAGAGTTAAAACATGAGCATTACACAAAAGGTTCTTAAGGGTTTGAAAGGACTCCTCTTGTTTGGGACCCCAAATAAAAGGTTTCTCCTTTTGGGTTAAAGTAGTTAGAGGAACAACGATTTTAGAGAAATCCGTGATGAACCGGCGGTAATAACCCGCCAATCCTAGAAAGGAACGAATCTCTCACACGGATTTGGGCGTACACCAATTCTTCACTGCCTCGATCTTAGAAGGGTTAACATGAATACCCTGACTGCTAACAATATGACCAAGAAACTGCACTTCATCAATCCAAAACTCACACTTAGAAAATTTAGCATACAGACGTTCACCACGTAGAAGTTCAAGTATAAGACGTAGATAGCGAGCATGATCAGCTTTAGACTTAGAGTAAATAAGAATATCATCGATAAAGACTATAACAAAACGATCAAGATAGGGTTTACAAACGTGGTTCATAAGGTCCATGAACACAGCGGGTGTGTTGGTCAGTCCAAAAGGCATAACCACAAACTCGCAGTGTCCATATCGAGTACGAAATGTGGTTTTAGGAATATCATCTTCGAGGACACGTAGTTGATGATATCTAGATCGTAGATCAATCTTAGAGAAATAGGACGCGCCTTGTAGTTGGTCAAACAAATCATCAATGCGAGGTAGAGGGTAACGATTCTTCACGGTAAGCTTATTAAGTTCACGGTAGTCGATACACATACGGAACGAACCATCTTTCTTCTTGATGAATAAAACAGGAGCACCCCACGGGGAGGTACTTGGACGAATAAAACCCTTATCGAGTAATTCCTGTAGTTGGCTAGACAATTCCTGCATCTCGGAAGGTGCAAGACGATAGGGAGCCCTGGCGACAGGAGTCGCACCAAGTACGAAAGTCAACGGATCTAGGAGGAGGAAGACCAGGTAGATCCTCAGGAAAGACATCAGGAAAATCACACACAACCGGAACATCGTTTATGTTCTTCCCTTTGCTCTTTGGTTCCACCATGTGGGCCAAAAAGGCAGGGCTCTGTTTACGTAAACTTTTGTTCGCTTGTGTGCATGACATCAACCTTAGTCCTCTCGAAGGTCGGTCTCCATAGACGTTTAGAATATCGCCAGAAGGAAGAGGAAGACGAACGAGCTTATTGTGACAGACAATCTTGGCATGGTTCTTACGCAACCAATCCATGCCGATAATAACATCAAAACTACCCAAACGCATGGGTATGAGATCAATAGAAAATACGTGACTGTTATGAGTCAAGGAACAATCACGTATGATAGAATTAACAAGGATAGACTTACCATTGGAGACCTCAACAGAGAACGACTTAGGTAACTTAGAGCGTGTACAATTTATCAAAGACTCGAAATCCACGGACACAATGCTTTTATCGGCACCAGTATCAAATAGGATCGAAGCATAAAGATTATCAACGAGAAACATATCATTCACCACGTCTTTGTTGTTGCGAGCCTGACTAGAGTTGAGATTGAATGCTCGTCCACGAGCGGCTGCTTGTTGTTCTTGGTTCAGCTGGGGGCAACAATTACGAAGATGCGTAGTATCTCCACACTGGAAGCATGCACGAACAACATTGACCGGCTTAGGATTCTGTAGAGGAGCTGGAGGGGCTGGTAGAGCGGCCTGAGCTGGGGCTTGCAGAGCTTGCTGGGCCTTGTTAGCTTGATGGCAATACGGAGTCGTGTGACCATACCGGTTACAGTTGGTGCACAGACGACATGCAGAAGCAGTAGGATGATGAAAATTGCAAGTTGTACACTTGGGATAAGACCCAGTGTATTGCTTCTTCGCTTCAAGAGTAGCAGGGTTAGTAGTAGTAGTAGCAGGAGCAGGTTTGGCAGCAGGGTTTGTAGCAGGAGTAATAGCGTTACATCCAGAACCTTGAGATTTCCTTTTCTTGTTCTTGCTGCCGCTTGGCTGCTGGGTAACTTGGTTAGCAGACTTTGAAGTAGCAGGAGTAGCAAACTGCTTATCAGGCACATGATTGTGGTTCAAACTTACGCCTAGGCGGTAGACTTCCTCAATAGTATCAAGCTGGGCTGCTTCGATTGAATCACGCATCGCAGGAGGTAGACCATTGATGTACTTAGTTATCATCCGCTTGGGAGTAGAGACCAAGTGAGGAACGATTAAGCTCAACTGCTTGAATCGGGTAGTATAAGCCAGGTTATCATCACCATCCTGCTTCAAATGCCAAAACTCTTCTTCCAGCTTTAACTGATCTGGGGAGGGCAGAACTCGAGCATCATGAGTTCACGCACCTCGTTCCATGGAAGAGCAAAGGCTTCCTCATTAGAACGGATATTCCTCTCATTCGACCACCACTCCAATGTTCTGCCTTGAAATATTCCAGTCGCACTCCTAGTTTTCAAATGATCTGGGCACTCACTGTTAATGAAGGTAACTTCGATGCTATCGAACCACTCGAGCATAGCAGTCACCCCATCACTGCCCGTGAAAGGCTTATGGTTGCAAGAGATGAAATGTTTGTAGCTGAACTTTGTAGGCTTCTGCTTCTCAGCCTTGGAGTCCACAGAGGATGGAGGAGTGTTTGATCCTTGGAGCTCAGAGACGATCTTTGGCACAACTCGAGCAATCTGGTCGGCCATGAAAGACATCATCTTCTTTTGAGACTTCTCCCTGGATTTCCTGAGAATGTCGGATAGCTTTCGAGAAGACATCCTAAAGATCCAATAAGAGGATCGTATAAGTCTAGATTAACATAGATTACCATAAATTACGCACGATAGGCTAAGACTCAAGATTCACATAGATTTACTTAGGTACGCAAAACCAACGACCTTCGCATGGCGCGTTGTACGGAGCTTGGCAATAAGTCAGAAACGCTTATATATAGGAAGTACCAGCGGTATATCCACCACGCTTCGGGCACATTGCTTCTACCCCGTACTCGGCGTCATGTTACGCGTCGCCATCGCCAAACAATACTCTGATCATACGCATAGACTAACTCGATAGATTTCAATAGACTTAACACCATAACCCACGACCTTCACATGGCATGTTGTACGAAGCTTGGCAGCATGCCAGAAGCGCTTATATATAGGAAGTACGAGCGGCCTATCCACCACACTTCGGACACAATACTTCTACCTCGTACTCGATGTCATGTTACGTGTCGCAATACACACTTATCCTCATAGAATTCAATAGATTGCCATAGATTATAAATAGTCTTTAATAACTCAATAGACTTCAATAGATTAGATAGACTTCGATAGTATTCAATAGACATTCCATAGACTTTAATAGAATTCAATGGACGTTCCATAGATTTCAAAAGAATTCAATAGGCATTCAATAGGCTTTAATAGATTAACAACGAAATTCCGTATGGCACGTATTACGAAAGTTCGGCGACATGACAGAAGCACTTATGTATAGGAAGTACCAGCGGCGTATCCACCATGCTTCAATCACGCCACTTCCCCCTCGTCATCGGTGTCATACTTCGCCAACCCAACATTAGACTAATCAAATAGATTAAATAACATAGATTGATCCAACTATCCACATAGATTAACCAATAGTTTAACTTAGATTATTGTTCGGCAATCTCATCATAGTCCATAACAACAAATTCCCACATGGCACGTTCTACGAAAGTTTGGCAACATGACGGAAGCACTTATATATAGGAAGTACCAGCGGCGTATTCACCATGCTTCAATCACGCCACGTCCCCCTCGTAGTTGGTGTCATGCTTTGTTACCCACAACACTAGAATTTACTCATAGAGTCGACCAAATAGATTTACATCATAGATTAACCAAATAGATTTCACAACTTTAACCCGAGTCTACAAACTACGAACCTCACTTAGCGCATGGTACGAAGATTAGGTAATGTTGGTGCATGAAATGTCTGTTGACTACGTCTACATGAAGTCTTAGGTCAAGATTGGATCTTTAGAGTCAAAATTAGAGTTTATTATGAGGTTTAGCTTATTTGTACATAGGTTTAGATGTAGTTCCGCTTATATGTACAATAGGTAGTTCCGCTCTTTAGTCACCTGGGTAGTTCCGCTTTTATGTCAGCATGGGGTTTCGCTCTTACGGACTGTCGTATAAGCGAAACCAGTAGACCTATAAATACCTGTTATGTTGATTCATTTGGGGACGTTGGAGCGGAACTAGGTCATTGCTGGTGTAACGAAACTCTGTCAAATTTGTATCAGAAAGCAATAAAAGAGAAGGAATTGAATAGGAAAAGCTGTGTAACTTCATTTACGTTGATTCTACCCTCGTATGTGAAGATGAACGTTCTCAACTGACTGTTTAGGGTCGGAACACGGTCCAAGAAGTGGTATCAGAGCTCAGGACGAGGAGTTCATACTACTACAGCTTGAATCTACAAAATTCTTTCATTTCTACTCACTTTCTCTCATACTTTTTCGATGTGAACTGGTTCCTACGGTTGAAATGGCCTGATTTTTTAAAATAACGTGTAAAACATACAATTAACAAACCCTAGAAAGTTTCAGGTTAAAACATGGATTAAAAATGGTAAAAATCAGTTAAACTAGAGGTTTCGCTTTTTCGAACATCGTAGGTTTCGCTCGAAACAACTTGTAGTTTCGCTTATTCGAACATACAGGTTTCGCTTTTACGACACTTTCACTTGAAAGAACAAGTTATTTTCGCTCATAGTGACATTGAATAGTTCCGCTCATACGATCTTGGTAGTTCCATTCATCCGGACATTTTAGTTCCGCTCGAACGGACATTGGATTGTTTCGTTCGAACGGACATTGGGTAGTTTCGCTCGAACAGACATTGTGGTTTCGCTCGAACGAACATAGCAATTTCGCTTTTCTGTCCCTTCGATAGTTTCGCTTATTTGAACAAGCTGATTTCGCTTTTGTGTCACTATTTTTCAAAATCTAGAAAATTGTTCTAAGTGTTTGCTGATTTTGCAGGTACATTCAAAATGGATGACATATTCTTGAACCCGTTTAGTGACATGTACGCGTTCACGGGAAATTCCGGAAACGATGATACTTCATCAAGCAAAGAGAATGAGAATCCGCCAAATGCGAAGAAAAAGTTAACAGAAGCTTGGGAATCTGAAAGCGCCTTCGGAACCTTCAATAAACCCCCAAAGCTAATGGCTATCGAGGAATACAGTCGGTGGTCAAGAAAGTTTGAAGATTGGTTAATGGCATTCGCATTTCCCAGCTGGAAGAGTTTGAAAAACGGTTATGAAAATGGAAACAAAAATGGTGAAACTTTAAGATCAGCTGAGGAGATTGATTCATTTGTAGCTGAGCAAAAATGTGTAGCTTTGTTATTCCAGTCTGTCCGAGAGGACATAATCTCATTGATCGATTATTCAAATGCAAAAGATCTCTGGAAAAAGCTAGAAACGAAATGTCTAGGAAGTGCTGAAATTGTGAAAAGTAAAAAGAAACTTCTTAGGAAAGAATTTGATATATTTAACTGTTTAAAGAATGAGTCAGTCTGTAAAATGATAGAAAGGTTTGGTCATCTGAAGCTGGAATTAGCAAGACATGATATCAGATTTCCTGATGAAGAGCTTATCGACAAACTGTTCGATTCATTACCTGACGAGATGGATTGGAGATATTATGCGCTGATGCTGAAAAACACTATCGAGCCTACAAAGTTGACTGTGGATTTGGTGATTGAGAGACTTGAAAGTCACGAGTTGGAACTGAAGAAGACATACAAAGTCAATCATTCATCCTATTAGCAGAATTTGGATTTGTATTATCCAAAAAGCATGATGCCAAAAGAAACTTCTCCCAAAACTTCTTTTTCTACTGAAAATGTGTCCACATCAAGCAAAGAAAGTCAAAGTGGTCAAAGCAGTGGAAATCACAGTGGTTATCATAGTGGATCTTCATCATCTGCAAGTCATTCTGATGCAAAGAATCGTTTTCAATGCAATATTGCAATAGACTTGAAGAATGCTCAGAATTTTGATGAGGAGTCGGCCAAACAGCAGATGATCTTCCTAGCATCGGTGTTGGAATCGTATGAAGGGTTAGTAGCTGGGAAGATAGGCAATACCAACTTAATGAAGGAAGATTATGATCAGATAGATCCTGAAGAAACGGAGCTGATCGATATTCGTTGGGCTATGGCTAGTGCTGTTCGTCGAGCACAACGTTTCATGGAAATTACCGACAGGAAGACAATTGGTGGTCCATCTACCAAGCTGGGGTTCGATAAATCCAAAGTGACATGCTTCAAGTGTAAGCAGAAAGGTCACTTCAAGCGTGAATGCAGAAACGCATATGCTGATGAGTCGGAGAACCCTTTCAAAGATGATTACTACAAGAAGGCGATTTATCACCAGAATAAATCTGAGCCGCCTAGATTGAAGCAGGTTGAAGACAACAAAGAGAAATCTAGAGCTCTTGCGGTGATTTATGATGATGAGGGGTATCATTGGAGTAAAGAAGTTCTACCGGAAGAAGATGCGGTTGGTTACACATTCATGGCGAAAAACGACGAACCTATTCCTTGGAAAGATAACCGAACTGAAGAGCAGAAGTATAGATACAGAAAAATGTTGGCTGAAAACAGAATCATTAGAATTTCTGGTATCTATCTGGAAGCGAGGAGAGCAAGAAGATGGGATCCGGACAGGGAGTGTTATCTTGATCCATATGGAAACATTGCGATCGATGACAAAACACTTGATATTGAAGCCATAATCAAGGAATACAAAGAAGAGGATGATTATTGGCAGAATAAATGGTGGGGAACTGGAGACGAGAAAGAGAAAGAAGAGAAAGAGAAAAAGGAGAAAGAAGAGAAAGAGAAAAAAGAAAAAGAAGAAAACGAGAAGTCAAAGAAGATTGATACTGGGGTTATTGACACAACGCAGGAGTTGACTGCTGAGAACCTGGGAAAAATGGCTGACAAAGTGCTGGCTGCTAAGGCACTTGAGGTAGATTCTAACTCCGTGTCTGAGTCAAAAAGCCATGTCAGTTCAAACTTGTCAACAAATGCGTCAGGTAAACAAATTGATGGAAATGTTGATTGCAAAAATTGCAACAAAGAGTGCAAATTTTGTAATTCAGTCACGTATCTCAACGGTAAGAAAGTTGAAGATCTGATAGCAAAGGTCAAAAGCGTTGAGAATCAAATTCTCGATCGTGACAAAACAGTTAAAGCTTCAACTGAACGGATAAGAGAATTAACTAGCCAAATTGAAAATGATAAAATTGATCATGAAAAAGTTCAAAAGAAAAATGAAAAGTTAATTCTTGAAAACCGTCAGATTTCTGAAAAATTTGAAAAACTCAAAAGCACAATGAAAGATAGTGATGATCGTAATGGTAAAACACATAAAGAAAATGTTCATTTAAAAGCAGTGCTGAGAGTAAAAGAAGAATCAATCAACCAACAACTGGATGAAATCGCTAAACTGAAACTTAAAGTTCAAGAGGCTGTAATTGAAAACGAGCGAATCCAGTTGAAGCTTAATAGTTACAGCTCTGCAAGCTTTGTTTTGCAACACATTGTTCCCAAACCCATCGGGAAAAACAAAGCTGGCGAAGATGTTTATTCTGATGGAACCGGGGTGGGTTTTCACAGAGTTCCACCACCGATTTTGGATAATTACACGAAAAAGCAATCTGGGTTGGTTGAAATTGAGGAAGAAAACGAAGTTAAACTTCCGGAGAACATTGATGTCACGTTCACGTCTTCCAGTGACGATAGTGTCCAGAATGATATTGTAAAAGGTGTTGTTGAAAATGTGCTAAAAACAGATAGTGACACTACTGAGGAAGATGGGTGTTTCCTGGACAAATACATTCCAAAACAAAAGTCCAAGAACAACTCAGATGATGAACCTACTCTTGTCATGTACAAGATGTCGGGATCTGATAAGTTGTTTTCGGATTCAGAGTTTCCGATTGAGAATGTTAACATGAACAAATTGACAAATGTTTTCAAGTTGGTTGAAGTTGATTTGTCAGAAGTGAACAATCTGAGTCAAACAAAGAGAAAAATGAATTTTGAGAAAAATAAATCACACCACAAGAAACCTGTTAATCCATCGCGTTTTTATAATAACAACAGAAACAATTGGTCGGGTGGTTATCAGGGGGGTAAGCCGTATCAGAAAAGAAATGTTTCAAACAAGAAGTTTGTTGTGAAGAAAAAGTTTGTGAACAGTTCGAGTTCACTTGCTGATGAAGAGAAAGAAATTTTTTCAAAATCAAATAAAGAGTTCTTTGAGAAAAGAGCTTCTCAGTCTCAGTCTGAAGGCACAAGTCGAGTGGCTGATACTCGAACATGCTTCAGATGTAATCAAGTTGGTCACATTGCATGAAAGTGTACCAATGTGAAGCCTAAGACTGAAACTGTAAAGATTCAACAGAAGAAAGTTGAGGTGAAGGGTAAAGCACCAATCGTTGTTGAGAAAAAGAGTGTGAAAAATGATAATATCAAAGTGAAAAATGAACCTGTAAAGAAGTCGGTAATTAAAAATGACAAATTTTACAAACGGGTTGCATTATCTCAACAAGTTTGGAAACCAAAAACTGAGAAAAAGGTTTCACCTTCTGAGGAATCAATTCAAGTTGATTATGATGCAAATTTTCCACCTCTGAAGGTTGAAAACTTTAAAATTCAAGTTGCGAGAGTTAAAACAGTCAAGGTTACACCTAAGGCTGATGAGGCCTGGGTGGACACCATGTTTGACTAAGCAGTTTGAATTGCCGGAGCTTCCTTGATCGCGAAGCAGGAATCGGCATCTTTATTGAAGTTGGTTAAGTCAAAGTTTGTTATGTGCAGGATCTTCCAAAACTTGTATCCAGATGGATCATGGATAGTGGAGCTTCAAGACATATGACAGGGAAGACTGCGTTGCTGTATGATGTGAGAAACATAAATGGAGCATACGTAGGTTTTGCGGGCAATCAAGGAGGAAGAATTGTTGGTGAAGGAACGTTATCTAACGGGATTGTGACGTTTGAAAGAGTTAACTACATTGCTGAGCTGGAGAACAATCTGCTGAGTATCTCGCAGCTCTGTGACAGGATGTATACTACTCACTTCACTGATAAAGAATGTTTGATCTTGAAACCAGGATTTGTTATCCCTGAGGAATGGATTATCATGCGGGCACCAAGAGTTAATGATCTGTACGTGTTGGATATGAGCGTAGCTACTACAACCACGGGTCAGGCTCATTGTTTCGTGTCCAGAGCAACTGAAAAAGAATCGAGATTGTGGCACCGGAAGATGGGGCATATTCGTCTTAGAAAAATGAATCATTTGGTGCATAACGATTTGGTTACAAGAGTTCATGTCAAAAGTTTTCATCTGGAAGGGGAGTGCATTAGCTGTGTAAAAAGCAAGCAGAAGAAAAAGTCACACCCTACAAAGCAAGTCAATTCAGTCTCAAGACCCCTGGAAAGACTTCACATGGATTTGTTTGGTCCGGTGAATGTCAAGAGTATTACGGGAGATATATATTGTCTTGTGGTTACTGATGATTATTCCAGATTTTCGTGGGTTTCTTTCTTGAAGACAAAAGACGAAACGTTTGACAGTTTGATGGCGTTGTTCAAAAAGATTGAGAATCTGTACCAGAGGCGTATCAAAAGAATTCGAAGTGATAATGGTACTGAATTCAAGAACAGCAGAATGGAAGAATTTTGTGATGAAAGAGGTATATTGCATGAGTTTAGTGCTCCGTACATTCCGCAATAGAATGGAGTCGCAGAACGCAAAAATCGGACGCTAATCGAGACGACTAGAACTATGCTCGCAGATTCAAAGCTACCAATTAATTTTTGGGCTGAAGCTGTTTCCGCCGCATGCTATACGCTCAACAGGGTTCTCACTGTCAAGAAATTCAACAAAACATGCTTTGAGCTGATCAATAATCGCAAACCGAATTTAAAGTATCTAGAACCGTTCGAGTCACCCTGTACAGTTATAGAGCCTTATGGAAAGTTTGGTCCGAAGTGCATTGAGGGTATATTTGTTGGCTATTCAAGTCCTACACGCCGTGTTTTCGTTCCAAGTGAGAAGCGGATTATTGAAGCTGCAAATGTTGAATATCAAGGTTATACTATGCCGCCACAAAGTCCAGGAGATTCATGGCGATATCATTACGACAAGTTGTGGGAATCGTTTGACATGATGGAAGAAGAAGAAGAAGAAGAAGAAGATTTCTTTGATGAGTTGGATATTTTGCGTGAGTACGAGTCACAGCAAAGGTTCCCAGCTGAATATTCAAGACGACCACGGGAAACTTCAAATGATGATGAAGCAGGTCCGAGTAATGCTGGTGAACATGATGATGTCCAACAGAATGAAGTTGCTCAAGATAATCAGTCATATTAGAATGATAATAAAGAATCAGAGAACATGCCGATCTTTGATCATGGAGATTCAGATTCAGGATTCAAGTCAAATAAACCAAGTTGGTGAACAAAGTGCAAATCAAAATGTTACTAATCTGGAAGGTGATGTGGATGTTCCAAGCGAAGTGATGCCGCAAACTCTTTCTTATCATCCAGAGGAGTTGATCATAGGCGAATTGCATTCAGGCGTTCGCACAAGACGTCAAATAGACCAGGGCTTAACATGTTTTTATTCTACAGTAGCACCTTTACAAACTGAATTTTCATTAAGTTGTTTTATCTCGCAGATCGAACCGAGAATGTATAAAGAGGCGCTTACTGAAGACTCTTGGGTCATTGCAATGCAAGAAGAGTTAAATCAGTTTGAAAAGTTGGGTGTGTGGAAGCTAGTGGATTTACCGGATGGTCAAAGGAAAATCATCACAAAATGGGTATTCAAGTGTAAGAGAGACGACAGAGGAGTTGTTGTAAGGAACAAAGCTCGACTCGTTGTTCAGTGCTTTAGTCAACATGAAGGAATTGATTTTACAGAAGTCTATGCTCCTGTGGCACGACTAGAGGCAATCAGAATTTTCCTTGCATTTGCGTCTTGGAAGAACTTCAAAGTATATCAGTTGGATGTAAAATCGGCGTTTCTTTATGGGAAGGTCAAAGAGGAGGTTTACGTCGGTCAGCCACCGGGCTTTACTGGCCCAATCCACAAAAACAAGGTCTACTTATTGGACAAAGCGCTGTATGGTTTACACCAGGCCCCGAGAGCTTGGTACGAGACTTTGTCTCAACACCTACTAGCCAACAAGTTCATACGTGGAAAAGTGGATGCCACTCTCTTCACTAAAGAGGTCAACGGACATCTTCTGATAGTTCAGATTTATGTGGACGATATAATCTTTGGGTCGACAAATGAGAAATTATGCAAAGATTTCGAACAGGTGATGAAGCAAAAATTCGAAATGTCATCAATGGGGGAGATGAAATTCTTTATGGGTCTACAAGTTGAACAATTACCTGAGGGAATTTTCATTCACCAGACGAAGTACGTGCATGATATTCTAGAGAAATTTGGAATGTCAAGTTCTACTCCAGCTGCTACCCCACTTGCAACAAATCATGGGATTCACCCAGATCTCACCGGAGACAGGGCTGATGAAACGTTCTACCGTTCCATGATAGGTTCTTTGATGTATCTAACTGCTTCACGTCCTGATATCATGTACCCAACGTGCCTCGCAGCAAGATATCAATCTAACCCGAGAGCTTCGCACATGATTATTGTGAAGAGGATATTACGCTACCTGAAAGGAACTCCTACATTGGGGTTGTGGTATCCTAGAAAAGGCGACTTTACGCTCGAAGGGTATTCCGATTTGGATTTCGGATGCTGCAAAGTCAATACCAAATCAACAACTGCAGGATGCCAGTTCTTTGGACCTAGGTTGGTTACCTGGTAGTGTAAGAAACAAACGTCTGTGGCGTTATCAACATGTGAAGCGGAGTACGTTTCTGCTAGCAGTTGCTGCTCTCAGATCTTGTGGATACATCAACAGATGCGCGACTACGGTTTGCAGTTTCTTAACACACCTCTTTTTGTTGATAATGAGGCCGCTATAAATATAACAAAGAATCCAGTACATCACGCTAAAACTAAACATATAGAAATTCGTCATCACTTTATTCGCGATTGCTTCGAGAAAAAGTTGATATGAATTGAGAAAATCCACACTGACGAACAGAAAGCTGATTTACATACCAAAGCTTTTGATAAAAATCGGTATAAATATTTGTTAAAACTGAATGGTATGAAGCTTCTTTTGGTGTCGGATGGCATAATTGGCGTTGATGAGAGTACTGTTGCGGATGAAGATGAGAAACAATCTGCAATGGTTTGTTGATTTTTTACCTGTTTTGGTATTTAGGGGGAGTAGATAGATGTAAATAGTTATATTTTCAGAAAATACAAAAACAGTAAAAAATGCTAAAATACAAAAACGTGATAAAACTGAAAAAGAGCTTGTGTATAAAGGGAAAATGATAGTACATCGGCTAGACAATTACAGTATGCTAAAGAATTGTAAAGTCTAAATGAGTTAAACAATCTCACTAATGATGTGTCGATAGGTTTTCGCACATTTAGTAGATTTATTCGGGATATAAACCTAAATTTCAAACTTGTGAAATTCGTGGGGAACACTACTTGGATATATAGGTAACCCCTGAAATCTCATTTGAAAGGTCCCATATTCTGAGATACTAGGTCTTTATACTCAGTGATATCTGGGGTATTATTCCGGGACTTCTGCTGTATGGAAGTACTGACCTAGTCCCCGAATAATACTTTCTGCAAATGCTTGAAACATAGCATCGCCCTCAGCAACATGATGAAACAATAAAATTGATAGTCGCTGCTGTTGTAACTAAAAGATCCTCTAAAGGGGACACACCAGAAAGTCGAAGCCGTCATCTCTCTGCGTATATGGAAGTATCGACCTGAGCTCTCACGGCCCTTGCGTTTAACCCCTTACAGATATCATTTGTGGTATACTCACCTGTAAGACTGAATATCTGGGATTTTGGATACGGGAGTATATTCAAGAGGTGGGACACATGAATGAGCTAAGTTCATAAGACATCTAAATCGTATCCTGAATAGATTGAAATCTGTGTGAAAATTTAAGACGGATCAGTATATCGACAATCGAGGTGAATTGTTTAAGTCTGAGTATGATATATAGCTTAACGGTGCTAGTAATTTGTCTGAAAAGCTGATATGATTCCCTGACACGCTCGCCAAAAATAAGTTTGTAAATAGTTTACTTTGTTTACTTTCTGCATTTTAAGTTTTCTGCATTTCATTTCTTAGTTTAGAACACTTTATAAAATTCAAAAAGATTTTATTTCTGCTTTATTTTTTGACAAACCAAAGTGGAAAGTTAATCGTTGGATTCTCGGAGATTGAAGCAGATGCAGAAAATTCTGAGCTGAAGAGTGAGGAGAGCTTACTTTGTCAGAGATTGAGATGTTTTCAAAGTTAAAACGAGTTCATTAAATTGATACTTGTTATTTTCAGGAAACTGTGAAAATTGTTGTTTTAAAATCAGTTTGATTCGTCAAAAGATCAACCAAGGTAATTAAATTGGACTTGGTGGATTATTTGAGTAATCAGGGTCATTAATTTGGACCTGAATACTTAAGTGGATTTCTAAAGCTGATTGAATTTGTGAATTTGTGAAAGATAGTTTGTAATGGTACTGGTTGAGTAACAGGTTTTGGACTTCATTATTCCAACGGAAGTTAATTGTCAAAGCTTGAACCAGATCAAGATCTCAGATTCTAGCATATTGAGAGGGGGAATCTGTGAAAGGGGGAGTCTGGATCAACAGTCAAAAGGAAGATGGAAGATAGAGTCAGGTAATGATCCTGAAGCCTATGAAGATAGAGTGCTTATGATGAAAAGACAGAGAGTTGGAGAAAACACCAAGACTGAAGACTCGGAGCTGAAGACTTCGTCAACATCCAAGGGGGAGTCTGTTGGTGCATGAAATGTCTGTTGACTACGTCTACATGAAGTCTTAGGTCAAGATTGGATCTTTAGAGTCAAAATTAGAGTTTATTATGAGGTTTAGCTTATTTGTACATAGGTTTAGATGTAGTTCCGCTTATATGTACAATAGGTAGTTCCGCTCTTTAGTCACCTGGGTAGTTCCGCTTTTATGTCAGCATGGGGTTTCGCTCTTACGGACTGCCGTATAAGCGAAACCAGTGGACCTATAAATACCTGTTATGTTGATTCATTTGGGGACGTTGGAGCGAAACTAGGTCATTGCTGGTGTAACGAAACTCTGTCAAATTTGTATCAGAAAGCAATAAAAGAGAAGGAATTGAATAGGAAAAGCTATGTAACTTCATTTACGTTGATTCTGCCTTCGTATGTGAAGATGAACGTTCTCAACTGACTGTTTAGGGTCGGAACACGGTCCAACAGGTAACATGCCAGAAACACTTATATATAGGAAATACCAGCGGCGTATCCACCATGTTTTGGACATGCCACTTCCTCCCCGTCTTCGGCGCTAGGCTACGTTTCGTATTTTGTTTCTCAATCCACATATACGTAGTTTACACATAGTCTTCACTAGAGTACACGATTGATTTCACATAGAGTACAGAAATAGGCCTTCCATAGGTTTAGAATTTAACAACGACATCGATCTGCAGACACTAGGTTTCGCATGGCACTTGGTACGAAAGTTGGTAACATGCCAGAAACACTTATATATAGGAAGTACCAGCAGCGTATCTACCATGTTTCGGACAGGTCACTATTCCCTCGTATTCCATGCCATGTTATGTCCAGTTCCTTGCAACACATTATCACATAGATTGATCAGATAGAGTAAAACTTCATAAATTTAGTTCGATCTGAGATTAGAATTAAGGCTTTAGGTTGCGGACGTACGTGTGAGTAGTGTAAAAGCATACCAAAATTGTAGGATCGTTTTCTGACCCGAACGAGTCGATCAGAAGAGTTTTTGCTCGATACAAAAGGCGGAAACAGTCGTATCAAGTTCAATTCAGCTAAATATACACTTTAAACTGTCTTTTGATTGATTTGACAACGTTTTACAGCGAGACGACACTTCGGCACTGAAACCGGAAAAGTTACAAATGAAACGAAATCAAGGGTATATATAGGCTGGGTAATTTCGCACGGAATTCCCCAAGCGAAATTAGATTTCATGCGAAATCTAATTTTGTGTGGAATTACCTTGTAATTTCGTGCGAAATTACAAGTTTGTAATTTCGTGCGAAATTAACTCCTAACATATTTTTGACAATTTTCTCGTATTACGTGCCCTGATCTATCTAAATACATACAAGACTCGATAAAAGACGAAATCGACAGACGTATGCACCAACAGCCTCCCCCTCGGATGTTGACGAGTCTTAAGTGTCGAGTCTTCAATCTTCAATCCTTATCAGTCTTCTCGAACTCCTCCGAAATATCTAACAATGTAAAGCATCCTCAAATCTCTCTCTCTCTTCTCTTCTCTATTAGCACCAACAGATAACCTCCCATCGGATGTTGATCCAATCTTCAATCTTCTCTTTTTCTCTTGATCAGATCTCTTAATTCCTTAAATTCATCAGTATCAGCAGCTTGCGTGAACACATCTCCAGAATCAGAATCTGGCTCTTTTCATCTACAGACTCCCCCTCTCAATATGCTAGGATCAGGATCATGACCTGGTACACACTCTGCTTTAGGAATCGAACCTGGCTTTACCTGCACAATCTCTACTTCACAATAAATTTCACAAATTAAAAATTTGACAAATTTATGATTTCTGTTTACCACTTGTAAAAATGGAATGATTTAACATTTGAAAAACTTTTGCTGACCACTTGTAAACAAAATCTTCCAAAATTTTACTCATTTTAAACAAACTCCCCCTCAAATTGATGTTCATCATGTTTAGCACTTGGAATTTTGAAAATCAGCTTTTCAACACCAGTTGTTGAAAATCTTTTTGGATTTTTCAAAAATTTATGCTAAAACACACACAAAATCTTTTTGGGTTTTTGATTATAAAGAAATGCAATTAAGGAAATATTTACAAACAATATATTTTTGTGAGTTTGTGTAAGAGGATTATATCAGTTTTTGAGACAAATCACTAACACCGTTAAGCTTTAAACATTTTAAGTTCTAAACAATTCACCTAGATTGTTAGTATATTGGTCCACTTAAATTTTCACACAAAGTTCAACTGTTTCGAGATACGAGATTAGTGTTTTAAGGACTTAAACTTATTCGTGTGTCCCACCTTAGAATATACTCCCGTATCCAGACTTCTATATTCAGTCTTACAGGTGAATGTACACTAATGATATCTGTAAATGGGTAAATGCGAAAC
Source organism: Helianthus annuus (assembly GCF_002127325.2). Taxonomy (NCBI): domain Eukaryota; kingdom Viridiplantae; phylum Streptophyta; class Magnoliopsida; order Asterales; family Asteraceae; genus Helianthus; species Helianthus annuus. Next base: position 42,074,902 of record NC_035449.2, read on the forward strand.
CGTGAGAGCTCAGGTCAGAACTTCCGTTCGTGCAGAGAGATGACGACTCGTCTTTAGGTGTGTCCCGTTTGGGGATCTTTTCTTCAACTGCTACTGATATATATCTTTCGATATTTTTCAATTTTTTAGCAGAGCGCTGACTTTAAAGATTAAAGCTATTGCAAAGCATTATACGAGGACTAGGCTATTGCTCCCGCAAAATTAGAAGTCCTGGTATAATACCCCAGATATCACCACGCACAAAGACCTAGTATGTCAGAAATAGAAAATCTTTCAAACAAGATTTCGGGGGTTACCCATATATCCGAGAGATGTTCCCCACGATATAAGTAAGTATTAGAATTTATGTTTATATCTCGAAAACAACCTACTGAATGTATAAAAACCTACTGGCATATCCTCAGTGAGATCGTTTATCACATTTTTGACTTTTCAAATCTTTAGCATGCTGTGATAGTCCACTGATGTACTATCATTTCCTTTTTTTCACAACAAAACTCATTTTTGATTTTTATCATGTTTTTAGATTTTTCAAATTTTCTAATGTTTTTGGATTTTCTGAAATTTCTTACTCCCCCTAAAATTCAAAATCATTTAAAGAAAACTTGAAAATAAACTATACAAGTAAACTGACAACTGTTGTGAATTGCTTCAATTCGCCATTCACTTGGCGTAAACAATCAGAACTCCCCCTTACAACAAACTATTTTCCCATTATGATTTCAAAACACTTAAGTTTGTTTTAATCAAAATGGTTTTTCCGGAAAATAAGTTTTGTTGATTTTACCACTTGTAGGTTGGGGTTAATTCATCATATTGCTCTTTCAACCACTTGGAACAATTTTAACAATTTTAGTTTTAATCAACACAAGCACTTGTAGAAAATCAAGTACAACTTAATGTCCCTGATTTACCACTTGAAGATCGAAATATCATAGTTACCAACCTGTGAACTTCTCAAGAAAGATGCCGATTCCTACTCCCCAATTACCAACCTGGGAGTTCCGGCAAGTCAGGTTTTCCAGTTAAAGAGATTCTCCCAAGCCTGACAGACCTTGGGAGATTCCGAGTCATCAACACTCGGTTTCTTACCTTTCATTTTCTTCTCATAATATTCCTTTACCCCTTTTACCTTCCCATCAACCATTTTTCCAAAATGTGTTTCACTTTGGGGTTAAAGGCCTTTTCAACATCAAATTCTTTCTTTTCAGAAAAGAATTGATTGGAAATCTCAACTTTGCCAACTTTTTGTTTAAAATTTTCAGCCCTCAATGGTGGAAAATTTGCATCATCCATTGGAGGTACTGATTTTTCATCTTTTGATTCAACCTGTGGCTCCTCTGACTTTGTGGAATCAGATTCATCGCCAGAAGATAGCTCCTCTGATTTTGACGAATCAGAATCATTGCTAGAACTATCATCAGATTTCTTAACAACCCATTTTTGGTTGTCAAGATTTGCTTTTCTCTTGTAAAACCTTTTAGAACACTCACCAACCTCAAATTTCAAGTTTTTGAAAACTATAAAAGGTTTGGTTGGTGGTTCATTTTCAACCATCTTTTCTTTCAGTTTACGAGACACTTCCTGTTTTGAATGAATTGCCTTAGAACAATTCTTGACAATATGACCAACTGTGTTGCATTGAAAACAGGTTCTCGTTTCTTTCTTCTGAACAACTTCATTCTTCATTTCATCTTGCTTCTTTGCAAGGAATTCTCTGTTTGTCTGCTTCCAGAATAAACTTTTCTCTTCTTCTTCCGAGCTTGCTCCAGCCATCTTCACTTCAGTATCCTTTTTCTTTTCAGAATTCTTTTCTTCAGGTGTTTCATCTTCTTCAAAAGCCTTCATGCCTTCCACAGTTGGATAAATCCTGTCAATGACATAAGAAGTACATGAGTAACTTTTTAACAACCTATTAACTCTTTCTGTTTCAATTCTCTGAGTTTCCAGTCTTTGTTCCAGAACAGCACACTTCTCAATGTAATTGTTGACAACTTTTTTGCTTTGTCATGAAAGCTCCTTGAAGTGTCTTCATGGTTGTTGCCTGTTCACTACTTGTTTCATTGTACATATTCATGGCTTTGTTCAGGACATCATATGATTCTTTCAATCTGTTCAAGTTGTGAATCAAAGTACTGTTTTGCTTCTTTACTACTTCACATTTTTCACATGTCACTGGACTCTTTTGTGCATCAGCTTCTGCATCAACTTTGAAAGCTGGAACTTCTTTTACCTTTCTTTTGATTACTGGAACTTCCTCATCATCACTGTTGACTGGTGTTTTAATTTTCTTCTTTTTCTTTTTGACTTTTTCTTCATCATTGTCACTCTCCTCCATCAACTTTAAATGCTCTTTCATTTTTCTTGCATAGTAATCATCATCATTATCACTGTTGTTTTGGTCAAAAATTACCGAAGCAATTAAGTGATCAAATTAGTTAAGTGAGGTAGTGTGCTAAAAAATGTGTTGAAAATACGTTGGTTAAGTTGTTTAGAAAAACAGTGTTCAGGATACGGCTCAAGATATAGAGCTGTATCCGTGATCAAACAATGAGCAGAAAAGTAAAGGTTGACACGTGATGTACGAGGAAAGCCCTTGATCAATCTAGATCGCCGGCATAAAACCTCGGGAGCTGACAATCGCAGCTGCCTTGTTCTTCTTATTGCTTCAAACTTCAGGATACAGTGCAGGATATTGATCGGATCGCTAAGTGTTACAATGAGATTTGAGTACAAGTGTTTGTGTGTAGTGGTTGCTAGTAGCTAGAGAGCAAAGAGTGTGAGTGAAAGTGTGTGAAAAGTTGTGTCTACCTATGATCCGATCCCCCCTTTATATAGTTACAAAAAACAAACTAACTCTCCTATTATTCCGGGATGCTGGGAATATTCCATTCTGAACGTTGGGGGACTCTTTCTACTTGTTTTCCACGTGCTTATTGACTACAAAACCGGGTCTTCAGCTCATATAACCGTTACAATGTCAATAACATTGACCAACATCCGATATTCTCGTGGAATATGCCTTTCTGACCGTTACACGACCCATTCTTCCACCATCAACGTCCATTTTTCAACCACATTGAGCGAATCTTCAGGTAGATCAAGTCTTTTAACTTTGGTACCTTGCAACCAACGTTTTACAAGCCAATCGTTAGTAATAGTCAGGATACTGCCTCAGGATATTACCAATATCCTGGCCCGGTATCCTGATCCGGTATCCTGATCATATACAACTAATAAAAAATCAAGACACGAGATCAGGATATAGGCTCAGAATTTCACCCATAACAATTGTCCCCAAAAATATAACTGTTGGATATCATGATTCCAACGGATATATTTTTTTTTAGTCATTCCAACATGTCTGGTAAGGATATCTGTTTTAAATATTCCTGCATAGGTTTGGTTACTTCAGAATACTATCATGTAATGAAATTAGAATTACTCCCTTTTACGCAGATTCCATCAAGGACCCTGCTACTTTTGATCCAGATGAGCTTGACAGCTTTTCTAAGCCTGTCTTGGTGAAAAAGGAGCCATATGTTGCCATCAGCTCTAAGCCCTCTGCTGCTGCTGCCAAAGGTTTCTCTTATGGTGACCTTGGCTTCATGGAATTCATCGAGCCCATGATCTCCTTCCCTAATAAGGTAAGTATCCAGATCCTGTATCTCGTACACATATACTGAACCTGTATCCTGGTTTGTTTGTCTTTAGTGATACCTGTATTTTGTAGGTTCTAAATTATCTGGTCGTCCTGCACTTAGAACAATTTTCATTTCCTGCAAGTAGAATAGTTTGACAGTTGAAGGTGGAGGGATCCTGTGTTTTCAGGATGAAGCCTTCAACTGTTTTTGTAAATATGCTTTAAAAACTTAATTGTGTTCTTGGTGAATGGGTCTCTTTTTGAGATGAAACCAAGAATACTATCTTTTAGACCAATAATAATAAACTAACCTTTTCGACCTCATCTCCGTGTTATATGTTATTTTGAAAAATTTGTTCTGAATATCCTGATCAGGATACTGGTATGATACTTAATTGCTTTGTCACCTTTGTTCAGAATGTTTGACAAAAACTTAGTTAAATATAAATTTTCATAAAAACTTAACTTACTCAAATAAGGCCTTCAAACTTAGGAAAAGTAAGAATCCATACCAGAAACACCTAGGCAATAATCTTCATTCTTAAACCTTTGAATCATTCGCAATGTCCCCAGTGGGATATAATGTTGGCATAGGTTTCCTTCTTGCTCCAGCATAAATGTCCCCAGTCGGATATAGTATCAGCATACGTCATGTTCCATCACGGATGTCCCCTGTCTGTGCAGGACCAGTGTGTTGTACCGGGATATGATCCTTTAGCAATTCTTCAACCAGTTGTTTAAACTTAGCAATCTTTTTTCAAAAATTTATGTAGACTTGTAAATGATTATGTTTTTTGAAAATATACTTTGGGATTATCCAAAAAAATTGTATTTTATTGGGACTAAACCCAGTTTCCAGGCATTTAAGCCGGAGTATAAGAACCTCAAGACTTGAAAAGGTGAAAACCTTTAAGTCTTTGAGTTTTACCGGGGATTTTACCCACGTTTCGTGCGCTACAGGCGAGGGTGTGGAAGCTCCGAAACTTAGAAAGGTGAAAACCTTTATACCTTAGAAGAGTGTGAAAACACTCTTGTTTTCGTGCGCTACAGGCGGGAGTGTATAAACTCCAAGACTTAGAAAGGTCAAAACCTTTAAACCTTAGAGAGTATGAAAATACCCTTTCGCAAGAGAGGGTGATCAATCCTCATATACCTTAAGGATCCAGGGTATAGCCAACAGTAACGAAATTGTCAGCCACTTTTACATGAACTAGTCCCGCCACCTTGAACTATCCCTGGATAACTTGCGCTCCAGGCGGGGTGTTTAAACCCAATTCGTGAGAAAGGTGAATACCTTTAAACCTGTGAAGGGATCAGGATCCCTTAAACGTGAGAGAGGGGGCCAATCCTCTAATCTTCCGAATTATCCCGAGTGTATATCTTGGAGGTATATCCTGAAGCATATCCTGCAAAACATCCTTAAACTAAGGTGGGTGTTAGCTTGGCTAACACCCCTCCGATGCTTAAGTCAGTAATCAGTTCAAAAGAGTAAATAATATTAAATATATTAAAAGAGATAGAATTCATACCATCCTGAGTTAGAAATTAAATTCCAAACTCACATGAAATAGAGCTTTAGATGTATAGCATTCCAGGATTTTGGTAGCATATCCCCCTCCATATTCTTGAGTCGGTATGCTCCTTTTCCTGATTCAGATTCAATCTCATAGGGTCCTTCCCACTTTGGAGCCAATTTTACATCAGCAGGATTCGTAGTATTCTGAAAAGCTTTTCTTAACACCCAATCTCCAACTTTTAACCTTCTAATCCTTATATTCTTGTTGTATGTTCTGGATATCCTTTGTTGATATGCCGCCATTCTTAGCCGTGCTGCATTTCTTGTCTCATCAATAGTATCCAGCTCCTGGCATAGGACTTCAGTATTCTGCTCAGGATTTCAGAGGTTGTATCTTGCTGTGGGTATTACCATTTCTGTCGGGATCACTGCTTCTGCTTCAAATACTAAGGAAAACGGGGTTTGACCAGTTGCATTTTTTACCTTCGTTCTATCAGCCCACAAAACAAAGGGTAATTCTTCTTCCCATCTTCCTTTCTTGGCCCCTAATCTTTTCTTCAAGTTGTTGACAATTATCTTGTTTGAGGATTCTGCTTGTCCATTCGCTTGAGGATGCACCGGAGTAGACGTGATCATTTTAATTCCCCAACTCTTGCAAAAGTCAGTAGTCCTCTTGCTTATAAACTGGGACCCATTATCACAAATGATTTCAGCTGGTACCCCGAACCTGGTCAGGATATTCCTCTTTATGAAGGATACTACTTCTTGGTCTCTAACTTGGACAAATGCTTCAGCTTCAACCCACTTAGAGAAATAATCCGTCATTGCTAGCATAAAGACTTTTCCTCCCGGAGCTTTTGGTAACTTCCCTACTATATCCATCCCCCATTTCATGAACGGCCAAGGGGACGCTACAGGATATAGTGGTTCAGCTGGTTGATGTAGTATGTTACTATGCCTTTGACATGCATCACACCTTCGAGCATATCCTGCAGCATCCTTCCTCATCGTTGGCCAATAATATCCTGTCCTTAATACTTTGGAGAACAATGACCTGCCCCCAGTGTGGTTACCACAATCCCCTTCATGTATATCCTGAAGTACTTCTTTGGCTTCAGGACCCTCCAAGCACCTCAAATACGGTCCTGCAAGAGATTTCTTGTATAAAACATTGTTTATAATAGTGAATCGTGATACCTTCATCCTAAATGCCTTAGGATTTTCATCTCCGGGGATATGTCCTTCCTTGAGATATCTCATGATTGGAGCCGTCCAGGATTTAGGATCCTTTTCAGGATACTCCGCTCCAGGATCCTGAATACCTGCTACTTCTTTATCCTGAGGATTCGTTGCAGGATACAAGATATGTAATATTGGTATTGGGGTCCTGTCTGGTATCCTGATCGATGATCCCAGGTTTGCTAAGGCATCTGCTTCAGCATTATCCTCCCTTGGTACCTGTTCAAGTGTAAAAATATCGAAATATCCTGCTAATTTTTTGAGAATACCGAGGTATTCAATTAATTTCTCACCCTTAACTGCATAGGATCCATTAAAATGATTAGTAATTAACAAGGAGTCAACATATACTTGCAAATTCTTGATACTCATATTCTTAGCCAATTCTAATCCTGCAATCAAAGCTTCATATTCTGCCTCATTATTAGTAGCAGGAAATTCACACCTAATGGCCTGGGGTATTATGTCCCCCTGTGGCAATTTTAGTAGTATACCTAAACCTACACCTCTTACATTAGATGCACCATCAGTATATAATGTCCAGGATTATGAAGATTCTCCTAACTGTTGGACTTCTAGGTCTACCTCATCCTGAATGTCACTACTGAAATCAGCCACAAAGTCAGCTAAAGCCTGAGACTTTATGGCATTTCTAGGTTCATATACTAAATCATAAGCACTCAACTTTACTGACCACTTGGCCATCCTGCCCGACATTTCTGGTTTCCTAAGCACATTTTTGACAGGATAATTTGTCTTAACATGTATCCTATGTGTCTCGAAATAATGTCTAAGCTTCGTTGATGCCATGACCAATGCTAGTATTAATTTTCTAAGTGAGAGTACCTAGTTTCAGCATCTAATAAACTTTTACTAACATAATAAATAGGATATTGCTGACCTTCATGGTCTTTTATAAGAACGGCACTTACAGCATTCCCTGATACAGCAAGGTATAGGGATAGTGGTTCACCATTTCCAGGCTTCATCAATAGAGGTGCGGTTGAGAGATATCGTTTCAAATCCTGCAGGGCTGCTTCATGCTTCTCCCCCCCATTCGAATCTTTTGTTCTTCTTCAGGATATCATAAAAGTCTTTGCATTTCTCTGAGGATCTTGAGATAAACCTTTTTAAAGCTGCTACTCGGCCTGTCAATCTTTGTACGTCCTTCATATTTGAGGGTGATTTTATATCCAGGATAGCTTTGATCTGCTCTGGGCTTGCTTCTATCCCCCTTTTTGTCACCATATATCTAAGAAACTTTCCTGCCCCTACTCCGAAATGGCATTTGGCAGGATTTAGTTTCATATTATACTGGTCCAGGATATCAAATACTCCTTTAATATCCTGGAGATGATCCTTAGCCGTCTTGGATTTGACTACCATATCGTCAATGTACACCTCCATGGTGTCCCCCAGTTTGTCTTTAAACATCATGTTCACCAATCTCTGGTATGTTGCTCCTGCATTTTTCAAACCAAAAGGCATAGCAGCGTAACAATAAATACCTGTTGGTGTCATGAAGGCAGTATCCTCCTGGTCTGAAGGTTCCATCTGGATCTGCTGAAATCCTGAGGATGCATCCATGAAGGTTAACATTTCATGGCCGGCAGTAACATCTACCATTGAGTCAATATGAGGAAGAGGAAATGGGTCTTTTGGACAAGCCTTGTTTAAGTCTGTGTAATCTACACAAACTCTCCATTTCCCGTTTTTCTTCTGTACCACCACTACATTTGCTAGCCACCTTGGAAACTTGACCTCTCTGATCATTTTCGACTTCAACAATCTATCTACTTCTTCCTGAATAATTGCATTTTGTTCTGGAGCAAATTTCCTTCTTTTCTGTTGGACAGGCTTGAATAACCTGTCAATACCAAGCTTGTGTGTTATAACATCCTTGGAAATACCTGTCATATCCTCATGCTTCCACGCGAATGTTGACATCCTGCATTTCAAAAAGTTAGTCAATTAGTCCTCAATATCCTGAGGGATATTGGTTCCCACGAGCACTGAGATATCCGGATTATCTTGATCCAGGATAATTTTCTTTACATCCTGCTCCGAAGCCTCCGCAATATCTTGGGCCCGTATCTTTAATTGCTATGCTACATTAGGCTTGGTAGAGGATTTCATGGAGGATGAGTAGCATTCCTTCGTCTCCTGCTGATCACTATCGACTTTGACAACTCCCCAAGGGGTAGGGATCTTGATGCATTGGTGATATGTTGATGGGATAGCCTTCATATCGTGAATCCATGGTCTTCCCAGTATGATGTTATAGCAGGATAAAGAATCCATCACACAGAAACGTTGTATCGAGTTGACTCCTTCAACATATACTGGTAACTTTATCTCTCCCACTGTGTTCCTAGCCTCTCCACTGAACCCAACAAGCACGGTGGACTTTGAAGTGATATCCATCGGAGATACATTCATTCTCTTAAGAGTCTCTAGTTGGATTATATTGACGGAGCTGCCATTATCAACCAATATCCTGCGTACAAAATGGTTAGCCACATATAATGTTATTACCAAAGCATCATGGTGAGGATCCTGAACAGTATCCCTGTCATCACTATCGAAAGTGATCACTTTATCAGTTGTGAGGGTAGTCATCCTGACTGGTTTGTCTCCCCTTTCACTCTTGGCTTCCTTTGCATGTCTCTTAGCTGCCGAATACGAAGTCCCACAAATGTCGGATCCTCCTAAAATAAAGTTAATTATCTTGGCATCTGCTGGGGGTGATGCTGCTCGTTCAGGATCCTTCTCGGGATCCTGCCCTTTATTTTTCTTTCTTCCCAGCAAGTCCTTCAGATATCCTTTGCTTAGTAGGTAGCTTATTTCTTTCCTCAGGGCAATGCAATCCTCAGTAACATGTCCAAAATCCTCATGGAAGGCACACCATTTGGATTTATCCTTCCAATCAGCTTTTTGTTGATTCTTCCGAGGCCACCTGGCTTTATCTCCCAGACCCTGCATAGCATACATTAGTTCAGGTATATTAACAGAAAAACAATATTCAGATAATTCAGGATATTCTTCAGGATCCTCGTCTTCAACAGCATTCACTCTCTTGTTATCATTTCTGCCATATGGCTTGGAGCGATATGGCTTATATGAGGATTCTGATTTCCTGTTGGTTGATTCGTAGGTTGAGGTAGAATTCATCCTCTCTTGCATCTTCTTGTCATCTTCCAACCGGATATATTTCAAAGCCCTGTTACGAGCTTTGTCGAGATTCCTGCAGGGATTCATCACAAGATCCTGATAAAACTGAGAATCCTTTTGTAACCCCATCTTGAAAGCTTGCACAGCTGTTGCAACATCAAGATGTGGGATGCGCAAGGATTCTCGACTGAACTTGTTCACATAATCCCTCAAGGATTCCTGAGGTCCTTGAGTTATCCTATAAAGATCACTGGTTAATTTCTCAAAACTCCGGCTGCAAGAAAATTGACTATTAAATAAGTTAACCAAATGAGCAAAAGAAGTAATTGAGTGAGGAGGAACATCTAGAAGCCATATCAAGGCTGATCCTATTAAAGTAGAGCCGAAGCCCTTGCACAAGCATGCTTCTTTAAGATCTGACGGGATAGGGTTAATCTCCTCTCCCTATACTGGGCAATATGCTCCTCAGGATCCGTCGTCCCATCATACGGCTTCACGTTGGGAGTCTGGAATCTCTTTGGGATTTCTGCATCACAAATGGGGTGAGCAAAGCGGGATATGTTGTGACTATCCCGGATACTTCCGGTATAGGCTGCACTATCCCAGGCACACTTGATATCATATCCTTCAACTTTTGAAGCTCTCTGGTTATCGCTGATGTCACACCTGTATCCTGCAATGATCCACGATTATTAGTAACAAGGATACTGGTGTTAACAGACAAGTTACCATTTTGGCGATTCTAGCCATATCCTGGAGCGTATCCTGGAGCATATCCTGGATCCCTCACAGTCGACATTCTAGCCGTTAAGGGTATCTCCAGAATATTGCTCTGAGAACGACTCGGTATGATATTGCCCTGATTATCCTCAGTATATACTGCTGAACTAAAGTTCAACATCCTGGCCTACAGATGGGTATCAGTATCCTCAGCATGTCTCTTGGAGTTGGACTTCAAGAGTTGTATTTCCTTCATTATGACTTGGTTAGTCTCCTGTTGTTTCTTCATTTGATCTTGTATATCACCAAACAAAGTTAAAATTTTATCATTAGAAACCATAACAGGAGTTCTCCCTGGAACACCAGATCTGTTGACATTCTGAACGGAAGGAGTGTCTCAGGATATTTGGCTTTCATTTCTCTTTAAGGAGCTTGAACTTGTGGAGGAGGAGGAAGCACCAAACCAGTTGTTGCAGAGGTTGTAGCTGACATGGTGGAAGAGCTCATGTTTGATCTCGAGGCCATTGAAAATAATGTAGCAAAAAGTTTTGAAAATAGAAAACCAAGTAACGATTTTGCAAAAGTTTTTAGTAGAAATAGCATCACTTGCCCCACGGTGGGCGCCAAATTGTTTTGGTAAAAAATTACCGAAGCAATTAAGTGATCAAATTAGTTAAGTGAGGTAGTGTGCTAAAAAATGTGTTGAAAATACGTTGGTTAAGTTGTTTAGAAAAACAGTGTTCAGGATACGGCTCAAGATATAGAGCTGTATCTGTGATCAAACAATGAGCAGAAAAGTAAAGGTTGACACGTGATGTACGAGGAAAGCCCTTGATCAATCTAGATCGCCGGCATAAAACCTCGGGAGCTGACAATCGCAGCTGCCTTGTTCTTCTTATTGCTTCAAACTTCAGGATACAGTGCAGGATATTGATCGGATCGCTAAGTGTTACAATGAGATTAGAGTACAAGTGTTTGTGTGTAGTGGTTGCTAGTAGCTAGAGAGCAAAGAGTGTGAGTGAAAGTGTGTGAAAAGTTGTGTCTACCTATGATCCGATCGCCCCTTTATATAGTTACAAAAAACAAACTAACTCTCCTATTATTCCGGGATGCTGGGAATATTCCATTCTGAACGTTGGGGGACTCTTTCTACTTGTTTTCCACGTGCTTATTGACTACAAAACCGGGTCTTCAGCTCATATAACCGTTACAATGTCAATAACATTGACCAACATCCGATATTCTCGTGGAATATGCCTTTCTGACCGTTACAAGACCCATTCTTCCACCATCAACGTCCATTTTTCAACCACATTGAGCGAATCTTCAGGTAGATCAAGTCTTTTAACTTTGGTACCTTGCAACCAACGTTTTACAAGCCAATCGTTAGTAATAGTCAGGATACTGCCTCAGGATATTACCAATATCCTGGCCCGGTATCCTGATACGGTATCCTGATCCGGTATCCTGATCCGGTATCCTGATCATATACAACTAATAAAAAATCAAGACACGAGATCAGGATATGGGCTCAGAATTTCACCCATAACAACTGTCATCAGCAACTCGAGCAACAAAAGCTTTGTGATCCATAGTTTTGTTAGGATCATAGTCATCCCAACTGAAATTTTCCCAGCTAAACCCTTCTGGTAATTTTTCATCATCTTGTTCTATCAGACATGCTTTACCATCTGCTGAAACATATTTGTCCCAACTAAATCCTTTTGATGATTTTTTATCTTCTTGATTCACCATACAAGCTCTCTTTGATGATTCTTCAATCTCTTTTCTAGCATGAGCAGTTTGTGGTTGTTGTTGTTGTTGAGCAACTTGATGATAAATTGCTTTTCGATAGTAATCATTGTTCTTGAATGGATTTTAAGCTCCACTTGCTTCGCGATTTGTCCACTCCCTCTTGAAGTGTCCTTTTTCCCTGCAACCAAAACAAGTAACTTTAGATTTATCAAAACCCAAAGTAGAAACATTAGCATCACGGAAGTCATCTCTTCCTGTGATCTGTTTGAATTTCTCAGCTCTCCTCAACACACTCGCTAAACACCATTTTATATCCATTAATTCCATCTCTTCAGCATCGATTTGATCATAATCCTCTTTTGTCAGCATTGGATTCCCGATCCTTCCTGCAACTAAACTACCATATGATTCTAACACAGTTCCCAACAAAGATATGTGACTTTTTGCAACTTCTTCTGAATAATCCTGATCATTCTCAAGATTCAATACAATGTTGCATTGTAACTTCTTCCCATTCTTTGTTGTTGACAAGTTTGGATCAAATGATGGATATGACGAAAAACTTGTTTTGCTGTTTGATCCTTTAGACGAAGCTCCCGATGAACTCTATGCATTGAATGCAGTTTCAACTTTTGGTGACATGTTAGTAGTTTTATCATTTAACCCTGCTTTGTAATACAACCCAATATCTTGTTCACCATCAAAATCTTTCATTCTTGAAATCTTTCTTTGCTCCATTTCTTGAGCTTCAAGCTTTTCAATGAACTTGCTAAATGTTAACGAGTTAAACCCTTTTTTATTCCTTAACATCATAAGATACGTGCCCCAAGTTTCATGTGGCAACGCATCAGCCAACTTTTCAATCAACTCCTCATTGTCTTTTGTGACGCTCAACCTTTTCATGTTCATTACTAGATTACAATATCTTTCAATAATCTGCTTAGTACTTTCAGTTCTTAAACCTCGAAATAGATCGAACTCTTTTTTCAGAAGCGATTTTTTGTTCTTAACCATCTCTTGGCTTCCAACAAACTTTGATTTTAATGCTTTCCAAATTGAGTATGCACTTCCATTGTGCTGCAACAAAACCAAGATATCTTCTTTAACAGCCTGTTGTAGTAAACTGATCATCATTTTCTCGTTTTTGTATTTCTTTTTCTCATCCACACTAAGATCTTTAATAGCAATCTCATCTTCGTCATCATTCAATGGTCTAACATATTTCGTTTCAACACATTCCCAAGCATCCAAGTAATTTGCTTGTACCCAATTCTCAAATCGTTCTTCCCATCCTTTATACTCCTCAATGTTCATGAGCTTAGGCGGTTTTTGCATGGTGCCCGTTTCATTTTCCAACATTGCTTACTAAGTAATCGTAATCGGAGTAGCAAAGGCGTTATAAAATTCCTCTTCCATGTTTCAGTTTTCAAGAATTTCACAAACAGTCTGTTCAAACGAAATTAACCTCAAACGAAATTACCCCTTCAAGCGAAATTATCCTGCTCAAACGAAATAACAGCTTTGGTGCGAAATCACCTAATTTCGTACGAAATACCACACTTTCAAACGAAATAACTAATTTCGTGCAAGATTACCAAACGAAATTACACTTTGAAGCGAAATTACCTAATTTCGTGCGAAATAAGTAATTTCATATGAGAAATTTCAAGCGAAATAACGATCTGAACCGAAATTAGGTAATTTCGTGCGAAATTAACCTGATGTCATCATCTCGAGCTGAATTTTGTCAAATTGATCAAGTTTTTGTCCGATTTTAAGTCTGAAACTTTCAAGGATTTGTTAAAACACTATTGCGCACATAATGTGAAAAATTCAAAGCATTTTGACTGTGAAAAAGTTGTTAATTTTGAAAAGAAGGTGTAGAAATCAGAATTTGCAGCTGAATTGGTATGAACTCTTCCTCCTGAGCTATGACACCACTTGTAGGATCGTTTTCTGACCCGAACGAGTCGATCAGAAGAGTTTTTGCTTGATACGAAAGGCGGAAACAGTTGTATCAAGTTCAATTCGGCTAGATATACACTTTAAACTGTCTTTTGATTGATTTGACAACGTTTTACAGCGAGACGACACTTCGGCAGCAGTTCGGCACTGAAACCGGAAAAGTTATAAATAAAACGAAATCAAGGGTATATATAGGCTGGGTAATTTCGCACGGAATTCCCCAAGCGAAATTACCTTGTAATTTCGTGCAAAATTAACTCCTAACCTATTTTTGACAATTTTCTCGTATTACGTGCCCTGATCTATCTAAATACATACAAGACTCGATACAAGACGAAGTCGACAGACGTATGCACCAACAAAAATGAACGAAGTATCAAGCTTAAAACCACATACATAAAAATCGAGATAGCATAAAAGATAGGCTCATAAAACATGGGATTGTTCCGGGTAGAGGAACGACGACTAACCAAAGTGATTCGAACCCCTTTCGAATTGAGGTAACGGGTACTGACTTACTTAGACAAATACGCCAACGATGTTAGGCCTACGATATTCGTCCTTTTAGTCATTCCACGTTCCTAATTGATCGGAAGTCACGGGACTTTGGCGAGAAATAAAATCAAGTAGTGGGACTAGTTATCAAGATCTGAGTTTCACCTCTAACTTGACAACATCGTACCCTAAATAGCGTCAGTACTTATTCACAGATAAGACCTACTAGATTATAATGAGGAAATTCTCTTCAAGGTTTGGATGTCACTCCTGTCTTGAAGATTGTAACAACCCCAACGTAAAACCGACACCCTCATAATTTTTCCGACACCCTATTATATTTTAAAATGTCCCAATATGTCTTTAAATATACCCCATACGCGAAAACGGGCCTCAAATACAATAGAGTATTAAAAATAAAATTTCAAATCTGAAACTTAAGCTGAGGCGGGCCGCGTAAGACCCACCATTAGCTTACGCGGGCCGCGAGAGTCCCAAATTGTGGCACAGCCCGGTGTTGACACTTGTTGTAACGCGTGTTGAACCTATTGATGACCCGGATCACCTACGACCCTATTCCCCTACTACGCGGGCCGCATAAGCCTAGGCTTACCTTTACGCGGGCCGCGAGAGACTTGAATTACAGCCCTATAAATTGGGAGCTCAGGCTTCAGTCCCAAATCGTTCAATCTCTTTCTCTCTCAACAAATTTCTGAAGAAATAATATAAATTCCGGGTATTATACCCCCTAAATAACAAGGTTCTGCTACGATGTAAGTATCATAACCCCTGGAGACATATTAGATACTCTGCCCGATTGATCCAGGGTTCCGTAACGGCGGTCGTGGTTCTGCTCGACGTAGTCGTTGGAATGTCGTCTCGGGGAGGGTATTACTAATGTTAAAATGGGTTATTATACTAACACACGTGCATTTGTGTAATTTATAGATTATTCCCAGGAAATCCTTACTGAAAATCCTAAAACAGCAATGTGAGTAATCCTCTTTTTGTAAACCTATTTTGTGAACTGTTTTTACAAAACCTTAAATATCTTTCCATGCGAATAGCAGTTATTGAGTATTTGTAAGAATATAATTACAGTCGGTAAATTTGGGGTTTTGTATACAAAATTTGTTACCACCTGGTAAAGGAGTAACATGACCATAAGTCGGAACGACATTACCGTGTGGTGGTAATTGATATAACTTGGAAACAAATGTAATTGCGGATGCACCCTCAATACTGTACACTGTGACTTTTTATTTAAACTTGATTAAAATGGGATTCACTCACAATTATTTCCCACTGACAAATGTTTTTAAAACGCGTTTCAGGTAAAAAAATGTGAAAGCCAAATAGAAGCCAGCTGGACAGCACTGAAAGCTTGGAAAAGTGGCAATAAAGTTACCTAAGAATAAAACAGATGTTTTTGTTAAATAAAATAGGGTGTATCCCTATGAAGATATGTGTACTGAAAAACTTGGGTTTTACCCATGTGTTTAATATTATGTAAATGTGGTATTTTACTCTGATAAAATATTTCCTAACTACGGTCCTGATGTAATTTCCGCTGCCAAAATAGACAATAACGTGATACCACCGAAACTGGTTCGCGGCCGCCCGCTCCCAGGATAGGGAATGGGGGCTGTGACAGAAGGTGGTATCGGAGCTATGCCACTGATTCAGCCACAGAAGTGTTCTGCTGACATCAAAATTCAAAGTGTTAGGAAATAAATAACGGGAATACATGTATAATTGTATTTTCTTGTTATGTGTTATCTGACTATTTGTTAGTTTACAGTATGAGCGACCAAGGACCATCTGATGCGTATCGTCAATTGTCTGGTTCGCCTAGCAGCGAAGATGCCTCTTCTCAGCCTGCCCTCTCGGGGTACTCTGCTGATACAGAAGAAGGAATATTCGTATTTAAGGCTCAATCTGAAGAGTCATTTCCTCAGAAAAAGAGGGGATGGTTCAGTAGGGGAGCACACGAGCGTTGGAAGCGTATGAAAAAGTTACAAGACCAGAGAGCATAACCGCAGCTAAACGAGAAACCGATGCATATGCCAAGGATATGCTTAATAAGGGTATAGCCAATATCCATATTTTAGCAACCACTGCAGCTGACCCAAACTTGGAGCAAATGCTAGCACCCCAACCACAACCACAAATTCCTGATCAACCCATGGAAATAGAAAACCTTAGAAATCAAGTAGAAATGCATGATTTCAACCCGGAGGAGATACCTAGGGTACCTGCACCAAATCCCCTAGACCCAAATTACGACCCCTGGTGGGATGACGTTAGGGACTATGTGCAACGTTACCCTATCCATGAAGATTTGCAATGCCCAACCTAGGAGCCTATCCAGGGTTAGATACTCTAGATCCCTATTTTGATAACGATGCATACATTAGGGAGATTTTAGAGAATCCTTACCCATACCAGGCCCCTATACCTCCATATCAGGAACCCGCACCCCAGATTCCGAACCCAGTCCTAGAACCTGCACCCCCAATGAGTGCAGAAAACGTACAAGAACTTAGGACTTTCGGTGAGGAAATTTTAGAAAGTAGTGAGAGAATGCGACAGGTGGGAGAGCATCTCATATGGAAATACGATGAACGTAATATGGATTTTTGGATGAATCCATATCCATAAATGTGATGGTGGGAACGGTAGAAATAATAATATAATATAATAATATATGTGTGTATGTGTTAAAAAAAACTACGGATGCCTACTCCTAGTAGTGTAGTTTTAAATTTCAGTCGGTATTGTAATTTTTATTTCAGTACTGGTGTGTAATCGATGCATACTATATGAATAGAGTAAGTCGCAATGATCGACGCTTTTGACCAAAAGTGTGTGACATGTGATTGGCTATATTCGAATATTATTGGTGATATTAATATTTGGTAAATGTTTAAAATTCAGATGGACAACAAAGTGAATCAAGAAAACCAGAATGATAATATTCAGAACGGCAACCACTCGAATAATGATAATCTGAATAACGAGAATCCGAACAACAATAACAATGGAAACCAAATGGATAATAGCGTCGTTCAACACATAGTGGCACAAGGAATTATAGATGCAATGCCATTTATTATTCAAACGGTTCAAGAAGCGAATAATAAAAGTAAGCATAGCAGTAAGCGACCAACTGAACCGGAACACAACGTAAACAATGGACTCGTACTTCAAGTGCCCATTCCCAAAAGAAGAAGAACCATGCCATATGGTTGTTCTTACAAAGAATTTTGGTCCTGCAAACCAATAGAATTCTCGGGCAATGAAGGACCCATTGCAGCTCTACGCTGGATAGAGAAGACTGAGGCTGTTCTAAAAATAAGCAAGTGTGCTGAAGAAGATAAGATAATGTTTGCTTCTAATTTGTTTAAAAATTCAGCCCTAGAATGGTGGAACACTATCCTCCAGTCAAGAGGAAGTGATAGGATATATAACATGGAATGGGATGAGTTTAAAACTATGGTAGAAAGGAAATTATGCCCTCCTAATGAAAAGGAGCAGATAACAAATAAGTTTCTGAACCTTAGAATGACCGGGGTAGATAGTAAGGGGTATATTACTACATTCTTTGAATATGCTAGAATAGTACCGATTCTTGCATCACCTGAACCGGTATTAATCTCCCGTTACATCTGGGGATTAATTGGGGAAATTAGGCATGTAGTCAAGGCAGCTAGACCCCAAACCATAGAAGAAGCTGTAGAACTAGCCAATACCTTGACAGATGAATTAATTCGTACTAGAGAAGAAGACCAGAGGAGAAACCTAACCCAAAGCCTTACCCAAGAATTCCGTTCTGAGAATTCCAACCGTAGGAATGTAGGTTCTACCTCTACACCATACTGCAGGATCTGCAAGAAGAAGCATTCTGGAAGATGCTCCACTCATTGCAATTTCTGCAAAGCACTAGGACACAAGGAAGAAACCTGCAGAAGGAAACCAACTAATGGATTGTGCTTTAATTGTGGAGAAAAAGGCCACATCAAGCCAAATTGTCCGAAATTAGCTCCAGCTGCAAACAACATGAACACTAAAAATGCAAGGGCATTTGTTCTAACTGCAGATGAAGCCAAGATGATCCCGGATGTCATAGCTGGTACGTTTTTAGTTAATGATATCTTTGCTAAAGTATTATTTGACTCTGGTGCAAACCAAAGTTTTATCAATACTTCATTTTGCAAACTTCTAAATCAATCATTAACTAAACTACCACAAGAATGTCTAGTAGAGACCGCAAATGGAGAACCCATTAGGATTTCTGAAATCTTGCAGGGAGCAAGAATATAAATTTTTAATCAAAAATTTATTGCAAACCTTTACCCAATGAATCTGGCAGGATTCGATGTCGTGTTAGGAATGGATTGGTTAATAGCCAATAAAGCCAGTATTTTGTGTGATCAAAATTCAATTCAAGTAAATTCACCAAAGGGTGAAAAGATCACAATTAAAGGAGATAAGCCATCTAGATCCACTAAATTCATCTCTGTGATGAAAACTGCAAGTTATATAAGAAAAGGATCTATAGTGTATTTGATTTCTATAATCACTAACACTAAAGAAAAAGAACTAAAAGACATTCCAGTAGTGTCTCAGTTTTCAGATGTATTTCCAGGAGAATTTCCAGGACTACCGCCAGACAGGGAAGTTGAATTCAGAATCCATCTGCTACCAGGAACAGCACCGATTGCTAAAGCACCTTACCGTTTGGCACCCGCCGAAATGCAGGAACAGAAGAAACAGTTAGACGAATTGTTGGAAAAAGGATTTATACAGCCAAGCTCATCGCCATGGGGAGTACCGATACTGTTTGTCAAAAAGAAGGACGGATCAATGCGTATGCGCATTGACTACCGTGAATTGAACAAGGTCACGATTAAGAATCGGTATCCATTACCGAGGATCGATGATCTGTTCGATCAACTTCAAGGAGCTCGATTTTTCTCTAAAATCGATTTAAGATCAGGATATCATTAATTAAAGGTACAGGAAGAGGACATTCCTAAAACCGCATTCAGAACAAGGTATGGTAATTATGAATTTACTGTCATGCCATTTGGTTTAACCAATGCCCTAGCTGCATTTATGGACATGATGAACCGAATACGTAAGCCATATTTGGATAAATTCATAATTGTCTTCATAGATGATATTCTAATTTATTATAAGAATAAGGAGGATCATGCAAAGCATTTGCACTTACTTTTAAGTTTATTAAGAAAGGAAAAGCTTTACGCTAAGTTTTCAAAGTGCGAGTTTTGGTTAGAGCAGGTACAGTTTCTTTGACATTTAGTTAACCATGAAGGAATCCATGTGGATCCAACAAAGATCGAGGTGATTACCAAATGGAAAACCCCTGAGTCACCAACCGAGGTTAGAAGTTTCTTAGGATTGGCAGGTTATTATAGAAGATTTATTCGAGATTTTTCTAGAATAGCCATTCCTATAACCAAGTTAACCTGTAAATCCATTAAGTTTGAATGGGGACCAAAACAAGAAAAAGCTTTTAGAATCCTTAAGCAAAGATTAACCCATGCATCTATACTAGCGTTACCAGAAGGAACTGAAGACTTTGTAGTCTTTTGTAACTCTTCTAAGTTAGGTTATGGATGTGTGTTAATGCAACGTCAAAAGGTTATAGCTTACGCCTCTAGACAGCTTAAGAATCATGAAGAGAATTATTCAACCCATGTTTTAGAACTAGGAGCCATAATTTTTGCCCTTAATATTTGGAGACATTACCTTTATGGTAGTAAGTTTACCATATTCACAGATCATAAAAGTTTAAGGTATGTTTTCGGGCAAAAGTAGTTGAATATGAGACAAAGACGTTGGATGGAATTGCTTAATGATTATGATTGTGATATTCAATATCATGAAGGAAAGGCAAATGTGGTAGCTGATGCTTTAAGTCGAAAGTATCACGAAAAGCCAAAAAGGGTACGTTCTCTTAAATTAAATCTACAAGTAGATTTAAATAATCAAATTAGAAAAGCACAAGAATCAGTAATCAAGGATGATACTGAAAAATTAAAAGGATTGATTAAAGAATTAGAACAAGGAACAGATGGAATTTGGAGATTCCATAAAAATAGAATGTGGATACCTAAATTAGGAAACCTACGTCACCGTATATTAGAAGAAGCCCATAAGTCTAAATATACGATACATCCAGGCAGTGATAAAATGTACCAGGATTTAAGGAAAAATTTCTGGTGGATAAGAATGAAGAAAGATATAGCAGCTTATGTTTCTAAATGTTTAACTTGTTCACAAGTTAAAGCTGAACACCAGAAACCCTCAGGTTTATTGCAACAGCTAGAAATGCCAGTGTGGAAATGGGAATTGATAACAATGGATTTTGTTACCAAATTACCCAAAACAAGAAAAGGTAATGATACAATCTGGGTGATTGTAGATAGGCTAACCAAGTCAGCTCATTTCTTACCAATGAAGGAAACTTTTAATATGGAACAGTTAGCCAAATTGTACATAAATGAAATTGTTTCATTACATGGAATTCCTTTATCAATTGTTTCTGATAGGGATAACCATTTTACCTCTCATTTTTGGGCAAGTTTCCAAAAAGCAATGGGAACCAAGTTGAATCTAAGCACAACTTACCATCCTCAAACGGACAGACAAAGCGAAAGGACAATACAGACAATGGAGGACATGATTAGAGCTTGTGTAATTGATTTCGGAGGTAATTGGGACGATCACTTACCTTTATAGAATTTTCTTATAATAATAGTTATCATGCAAGTATCAATGCTGCACCATTCGTAGCACTTTATGGACGAAAGTGCAGAACCCCAGTCTATTGGGCAGAAATTGGGGGAAAGCAACTATCTGGACCTGAGATAGTGCAGAAGACAACCGATAAGATCATTCAAGTCAAAGAACGACTAAAAGCAGCACGTGATCGACAGAAGAGCTACGCTGATAACAGGCGCAAACCATTAGAATTCCAGGTAGGTGATAAAGTATTGTTAAAAGTCTTTCCTTGGAAAGGAATAGTCAGATTCATCAAACGAGGAAAGCTAAGTCCCAGGTATGTTGGACCTTTTGAGATTATTAGAAGAATAGGACCTGTAGCTTATCAGCTACAACTGCCAGAGGAAATGGCAGGAATACATGATGTATTTCATGTATCTAATCGCAAGAAATGCCTAGCTGATGAATCACTTGTAGTGCCTCTTAAAGATATAGAGGTAAATGAACAACTCAAATTTGTAGAAATGCCTCTACAGATTGAAGATAGAAAAATTAAGAATCTCAAGCATAAGAGATTAGTTCTAGTCAAAGTGAAGTGGGACTCCAAAAGAGGACTTGAGTACACATGGGAGCTTGAATCCGAAATGAAAAAGAAATATCCACATTTGTTCCAGTAGATCTCGAGGACGAGCTCTAAAACAAGGTGGGGAGGATGTAACAACCCCAACATAAAACCGACACCCTCATAATTTTTTGACACCCTATTATATTTTAAAATGTCCCAACATGTCTTTAAATATACCCCATACACGAAAATGGGCCTCAAATACAATATAGTATTAAAAATAAAATTTAAAATCTGAAACTTAAGCTGAGGCGGGCCGCGTAAGACCCACCATTAGCTTACGCGGGCCGCGAGAGTCCCAAACTGTGGCACAGCCCGGTGTTGACACGTGTCGTTACGCGTGTTGAACCTATTGATGACCTGAATCACCTATGACCCTATTCCCCTACTACGCGGGCCGCGTAAGCCTAGGCTTACCTTTACGCGGGCCGCGAGAGACTTGAATTACAGCCCTATAAATTGGGAGCTCGGGCTTTAGTCCCAAATCGTTCAATCTCTTTCTCTCTCAACGAATTTCTGAAGAAATAATATAAATTCCGGGTATTATACCCCCTAAATAGCGAGGTTCTGCTACGATGTAAGTGTCATAACCCCTGGAGACGTATTAGATAGCCGATTGATCCAGGTTCCGTAACAGCTGTCGTGGTCCTGCCCGACGTAGTCGTTGGAATGTCGTCTCGGGGAGGGTATTACTAATGTTAAAATGGGTTATTATACTAACACACGTGCATTTGTGTAATTTATAGATTATTCCCAGGAAATCCTTACTGAAAATCCTAAAACAGCAATGTGAGTAATCCTCTTTTTGTAAACCTATTTTGTGAACTGTTTTTACAAAACCATAAATATCTTTCCATGCGAATAGCAGTTATTGAGTATTTGTAAGAATACAATTACAGTCGGTAAATTTGGGGTTTTGTATACAAAATTTGTTACCACCTGGTAAAGGAGTAACATGACCATAAGTCGGAACGACATTACCGTGTGGTGATAATTGATATAACTTGGAAACATATGTAATTGCGGATGCGCCCTCAATACTGTACACTGTGACTTTTTATTTAAACTTGATTAAACTGGGATTCACTCACCAGTATTTCCCACTAACAAATGTTTTTAAAACGCGTTTCAGGTAACAAAATGTGAAAGCCAAATAGAAGCCAGCTGGACAGCACTGAAGGCTTGGAAAAGTGGCATTAAAGTTACCTAAGAATAAAACAGATGTTTTTATTAAATAAAATAGGGTGTATCCCTATGAAGATATGTGTACTGAAAAACTTGGGTTTTACCCATGTGTTTAATTTTATGAAAATGTGGTATTTTACTCTGATAAAATATTTCCTAACTACGGTCCTGATGTAATTTCCGCTGCCAAAATAGACAATAACGTGATACCACCAAAACTGGTTCGCGGCCGCCCGCTCCCGGGATAGGGAACGGGGGCTGTGACAAAGATGAATTTTGTGCAAGACACAAACACTGATTAATAGTGTTTTCAAATATAAAGTGTACATTATGTTAGCCTTAGGAAAGGCATGTAAGTTTAACAGGAATATATGCTGCTAGGAAGCAGATACGGTAGAGTGCATGAGTCTTAAACAACTAATAAGAGTTAAAGTTCCTAGAACTATAGACTAGGGCAAGTATTCCTACTTATCCTAATTCCCTACAGTTATGGCTCTGATACCAATCTGTCACACCCCAACCGATGGTGGAAACATCGGGGTGCGAGCACTAAGTGCTCAGGTTGCTCATGAGATTTCCATAACAATAAATATTTCGATAGACATTAAATAAATTTCATAGTAATTGTCTAAAACAACCATCACAAATAACAAGTTTCAAACATAACAACATTGTTTCAAAAGTCCAAAAATGTCTAATTTAACTAGGCGATGTTTCTAAGCATCTCCTAGCTTGTTTTCCATGCATTCCAAAGCACCCTATTAGCCTGCAACATGTACTAAAATATCAATACAAAGGTATTGGCGAGTATACAAGTTTGAATATAGAATAATAGATTAAAAACAACTCATATCCGCAATGTAAGCAATAAAAATAGTTTCAGCCGTGCTAGTGTCGCAGTCCACGCAGTGATAGCCCAAGTATCCCGATGCTTTAGTGTTTACCCAAGACTCAAGGTAAACTAGAATCCTCCTAACAATACCCCCTGAGAATAATGGGAGAGGTGCACCCCCTATAGCGCTACTATTGTTAAGGTGGAACAACACACCCTGGATTAAACGTCACATAGCACAAAATAGAATACTAGAATGCACAAGTTTTCACATACACATAGGATAGAGTATAGATTTCCAAAAGATTGCAGTTTATATAGAATACATGTTACACCCAAAAGTCTAAAGTAAAAAGGGGATCGAGTATACTCACATTAATTGCTTAACAGTCGCAACTGTTATTGGATCAAAGGGAGCTCTTTTAGAATTAGCCTGATTAGATTACAATAGGATAAGAGCCGAGATTGAATAAAGTGTTGAAAACTGTCACTGGATCAGATGGCTGTCCGATCGGATGGCCATCCGATCGGATTGCCAGCTGAGTGGTGACATGTGTGTAGGGAATGGATGGCTGCTCGATCAGATGGCCATCCGATCGGGTTACCACTTGGTTGAAAATCCAAAAAGGAAGAGGAATAGGGTGGCTGCCCGATCGGGTGGCTGTCTGATCGGGTTGCCACTCGATCCGAATGTTTCGTACCTTGGTCATCTCAATCGGATGGCTGCTCGATCGGACGGCTGTCCGATCGGGTTGCCACTCGATCAAGACTTCCATGTTTTTGAAAACTTACTAAGTGTTGAAATATTTCAAAGTTTCAGGGCTAAAGGGCAAGTGTCACCTGATAGGGTGGCTGTCCAATCGGACGGCTGTTCGATCGGGTTGCCGCTCGATCGGGTGACCCTTGTTCTTGTTTACCATTTTGTAAAATTTCTAAGTTTCTAGCTTAATGGCGACGGCACAACATATATTGAGACAAGTTTCTAGCTTAAAATTTCTAAGTTTCTAAGTTTTCAGTACACAGTCACTCTGATCGGGTGGGAATCACCCCTGTCCGATCAGTCGTCTGTCCGTAAATAAGTTTTATGTCGGAATCCATTGCCATGCTCGTCTTCAGCGAAAATACTCAGATCCAAGCCGACTTTAGACTACTTAACAAGTCTACAGTCCGTTTAGACCCGGTTTCCACCGAATAAAGTAAAAGTTTTAAAGGGAAGACTAAGATAATTCAAGTTTTATATGAAAAGTCTAGATTTAGCTTGGATTTAGTGTGAAAACGCATGAAATACCTTAGATCCGAGCTAGATCTTGCCAGAAATGACATCACATAGTGGTTCGTACAAACCACCATGATGACATCACCCTCAAGAACTCAGATCTGAGAGATTTCACGGTGAAAAATGTGATTTCAAAGGTGAATCATGTAGAGGATGAAGTATAGATCAAGAAAGTACAAGAATCTAGCTTGAAACGTACCAAAAATTGCCAAGAAATGAAGGAGAAAGGTGCTTGTGCGTCTGAGTCGAGCAGGGTTGTCACATCAATGAAGGACTGATGTGACAACTCTTATTTATAGTGTGGGAGTGTGAGAAAGGGAAAAGGTGCACACGTGTCGGGTGGCAGTCCGATCGGGTGGTAATCCGGTCAGGTGGTAATCCGGTCGGGTGGTAATCCGATCGGGTGGCAATCCGATCGGATTGCCACTTTGCCCAATCCAACCTTTCCGTGTTCCCGTTTCTGATTCGTTTTGCGAATTAGATTAGGCGTTGCATATTATTTGAGTAATAGAATAACTAGATTACAACATACACATCAAAAGTTTACAAGATTAATAGATTCCGCCAGTGACAAGGCTCTAGTCTCTCGTTCAACCAAGAATCAAGTTTCACGAGTCTAAAGAGTCAAGCACCAATGTATATAGATTTAGGCATTCCAACATAGATTTAGGCATTCCATCATAGATTTAGACATTCCAAATATAGAGTTTAGGCATTCCAAGCATATAGTTATAGACATTCCAAAGATATAGGCATTCCATACGTAGATTTAGGCATTTCAAGTATATAACATAGACTTCCACATAGATTAGGGGCTAAAATGACAAATAGGCAACTTCAGGGACTAATCTTGACAAAATCCTAAAGTTTAGGGACGCTGGGCGTTACAAGGTCCGCCCCTAAAATTATGTTTTTAGTGCAAGTATTAAAAGTAGACGGAGAAGACGTACCATTTTCATTGCCCATGTGACCGGTAGGACCCGAATCCATGATGGAGTTGTCTGGCTGATTTAGAGAAAGCGTGTAAAGAGCTTAGGCGAGTGTCCTGTTGTGTACGCCTGATTCGGGCGAGGACCAAGAATTCCTGCACTGTTATTATTTGTGGTCCGAGGGGCAGATGGGTACGGACATGGTGGTTGGGCCATGGAAGGTGGCCAAGGGAAGGTGGAGGAGTTGAACTGGGGCATCCACAGAAACTGTCCCCAACCAGAAAAGGGATAGGGCTGCTGAGAAGAGGAGCGACCACCACGACCACCCGACTGTCTGCCCCGCCCGTGGCTGCGTTCGCGACTGTTGTTGCTGCTGTTGGAGAGGCGGCCACGGCCTGAAGAGTTGCTGCTGTTAGAGGGGGAGTCAGTGAGTGTTGTTGCTGCAGCAGTGTGAAGTGCAGTTGCGCTGGCCTTAGCGGATGCAGTGGCTTGATGGGTCCGCTTCTTTTCTTCCATGGTGAGGTGAGACCGAACCTCACTAAAATCAGGAAGTGGATCTCGGTTTTGAAGAATGGTTGAGATACCATCACACTAATCAGTGAGACCAGCAAGGAGAAGAAGAACCAGTCGCTTATTATCAATAGGAGACCCGACACTTGTCAATTGATCAGAAAGGAGTTTGACTTCCCTGCAATAGGCCGCCATGTTGGGGTAGTTTTCCAAACGAACATTTACAAATTCCTGTTGGAGATAGACGGCTCGAGTATTTTTGTTATCTTTGAATTGGTTTTCGACAACAGTCCATGCTTCATATGTTGTTTGCCCGGTAGAGATGATGGTGTGAAGGAGGTCGGTGGATATTGTCCCATATATCCGCTGCCAGACGATGGCATCCAGGCGAGACCAATATGGATCGACGGTGGGAGCCGGAGATTTGCCGTCGGCGGTGGAAGCAGTAGCCGTGGCGGCCGGTGGTGCAGGGGGTTCTAGGTGATCAAACACCTGGTAGGCATGATAGTGTACATGGAATAGTTTTGCCCAGGTTGTGTAGTGGTCGGTTTTGATTTCTAGAGTGATAGGGATGAAATTTTTGATGTTAGAGACAGTCATGGCAGGGTGAAGTTTGGATTCCATGGGGAGAGGAGAGGGGAAGAAGGTGAAAAAAAACTGAAAAGGATGAAGACAGGAGGGGGCGGTGATGCAGGGGAAGGGGATTAGGGAGGAGAGGTTCGGTTAGGGTTGATACCATGTGAGGATGTAATAATTCGTTGTCCCTTTCATTGATATTACCCACTATTTATAATACAATACAATTCTCCTAATTATGCTGAGAATATTTACAATCAATGCTATAGTTGACTATGCACAATCTATGCCTAATTATACGCTATCAAGCGGGTATATCCGTGCTTTCGAGTTTCAAGGACCTTCTATTTCTATTTTGTTCAACCTTCTTTGCCGAATGCTTTTTGTCACGACCCCCGACCCCACCCTGGACGGGAGCCGCGAGCAATCAACTGGTGCCGGTGGTTATTTTAAAAACATTGCAGCGGAAATGTTCATCAGGACCGTGAGTTAGGAAAAATATCAGAGTTTAGAAAACACCGGATTTTTATTTATTAAATAGATGGGATAAAATCATGTTCTGAAAGGTAGCTTTAATATGGTATATACCCGAATACGTAAAGCAACGTTTAATTTAATTTAATTTAATTTATTTTATAAAATAAGCCACTCATTTAAGCCTTTCGGTGCCGTCTCGCCATTCTTATTCCAATCTACTGTATTCCTCTGAAACGCATTTTAAAAACATTTGGTCAGCAAGAAATACTGGTGAGTTCATTCATTTTGTACAAAAACACATTTTGTTATAATTTACAGCATTAAGAGTTTTTATATTTGCCCCTATCTTATAATTAACTGGTTCAGTTGTCACTCGACCGTATCTATGACCGTGGACATATCACTAATTAGGCTCGCCCACCTAATAGGGATAAATCGTTAGTAGTAATGTGCACAAAACCCCCACATACTGCCAGTAATTAAAGATTAGCAAAGACTTAATCACTCCAAAATATAACTGGAAAACATTTAGGGTTTTTGTAAAGCACTTTGATAAAAAGAGAATGACTCACTTTGTAACTTTAGGGTTCAAGTAGAAAGCCTCCTGGTATAATCTTGGGTATAACTCCTGAGCTATTTAATAAATATATATATTTGCACTCGTGTTAAGTATAGTAACCCTAATTCAAACTTATCCCTATGTCACGAGACAGAACCCCAACGAACTTAGTCGGGCAGAGCCTTGACATGCGTTATGGGGCTCCAGATCAATCGGAAAGGGTATCAGTGATCGGGAGTTAAAACACTTAAAACAGGGCAGGGCTTTATTATTATGGGGTGAATTACAAGAATAATATATATATATATATATATATATATATATATATATATATATAGGGAGCCGCTAGAATTAAAACCACCCCGAGTTGTAAGAACCGCGAGAACCACACCATCCGGGTCGCCGTTTACCATGATTTTTTTTACAACTAGATGTGTAAATTATAAACACATCCGTAAAAAAAAAAATTTTAAACGCCCCCCCGAGGGGGTAGTTTTTTACACCACAAGTTTGGTGAAAAAAAAAAGAAAAAAGAATAAAAACACCAAACTTGTGGTGTAAAAAACTACCCCCTCGGGGGGGGGCGCGTTTAAGAACCGTGAGAACTACACCCCACGGAGCGCCGTTCGCCATGATTTTTTTTTTACAAGTAGATGTGTGTATTATAAACACAGCCGTAAAAAATCATGGCGAACGGCGCTCCGTGGGGTGTAGTTTTTTACACCACAAGTTTGGTGTTTTTTAATTTTTTTTCTTTTTTCTTTTTTTTTCACCAAACTTGTGGTGTAAAAAACTACACCCCATGGAGCGTCGTTCGCCATGATTTTTTACGGCTGTGTTTATAATATACACATCTACTTGTAAAAAAAATCATGGCGAACGGCGCTGCGTGGGGTGTAGTTCTCGCGGTTCTTACAACTCGGGGTGGTTCTCATTCTAGCGGCTCCCTATATATATATATATATACATATATATATATATATATATATATATAAGAGTAGGCGAGATAAAGACAGAAAGAGAGAAAGAAACTGTGCCATCTAATGTTCAACTATCTCCATATTTATACTGACATTCAAATACTTATACCTTAAGTTTCTAAAAGATTCCTTTTAATATGAACATATACACGTAGCACATGCATTACTTCTTTTTCCACTTATTCTTACACATGCACACATACGTGTACATGTAATGTTTTTATATTAGTTTTATTTATTTTATTATTTTGTTATTTATATATTATAATTAATTCAACTGTTTCACTCATTTGGCGCGTATAACTTCTAAAATATGACGTTTTATAAAATACTGAATATGCCATTAGAATGAGAATATTTTTGTCTACATTTGGGTCTAAGTTTCATTAAAAACGGAGTAGGTTCGAATATAAAGTATTTTTATAATTTAATTATTAAACAGTTATTACGTTTGCCAAAACACCTTATATTTTTATCGGTCAACTTACCCATGACCTACTTATGTAATAACTTTATTTAAAATTTTGGGAATGTTACATCCTACTCACCTTGTTTTAAATCTCGTCCTCGAGATTCACTGAAATATAGAGGAATACTTTTAGTTCGTTACTGATCCTAGTTCCTAATTATATTCTGGTCCTTGCTTTGAATTCCACTTTACTTTGACCAGAACTATTCTCTATGTTTTGAGACTCTTATCCTCTCAAGAGTTCTTAATGAAAGTAAAATCATTCTTAGCGTAAGTTTTTAG
The DNA here is from genome assembly GCF_002127325.2 of Helianthus annuus. Classification (NCBI taxonomy): domain Eukaryota; kingdom Viridiplantae; phylum Streptophyta; class Magnoliopsida; order Asterales; family Asteraceae; genus Helianthus; species Helianthus annuus. Next base: position 42,104,856 of record NC_035449.2, read on the forward strand.
ATGTTTTGTGGTTTAGCATAGCTTTTAGTTACAGGTTTCCAAATGCGTCAATAATCTAAGGTAACACAAAGGGAATTCTTATAGTTTCGATGGCGTCTCAATTTAAAGGGTTCTGATACGTGGTTGTAAACCGGTGCTCGTTATTGTTTAACTGGACGTTTTTATGTAAGTTTTAGTTTCGAATAGCCTACTTTTAATCAAGAATGTGTTTTGCAGGTTTGATGGAGTTTAAGGAGCTTTTCGGGAGCTTTATGGGTCACTGGGTCGAAAACCGGAGCACCAGGATGCGTTACGGATCAACCGGGAGTGCAAGACGAAGAAATCGGAGACTTAGGCTGGGAAGCCCGTCGCCGACGGGTCCCAAGCCGTCGGCGACGGCCTCTAAATAGTCCCGTCGGCCAGATTTGCTCGTATCTAGGAGGTTAGGCCGTCGGAGGAATAAGCGAAAACAAGAGCCCATCGGCGACGGGTTGATGGCCGTCGGCGACGGGTAACCAATTCTCAAAACGCGAATTTCATTAATTTGAAGGCTAAGCTCGATTTTGATTGGTGTTTTTGCATTGAATACGGGGGTTACACTAAAAATGGAGTTTGAATCTTGTTCTTGGAGCCACAACCAACCATTATTCACCTACCATTCCATCTCCTACTACATCAATCACCCGAATCAAGATCAAGAATCATATCACAATCTTGATTCCAAACCCTAGCCATCAATCCATTCATCCATCACCAACCTTCATCATTCATCAATCACCCGAATCAAGATCAAGAATCATATCACAATCTAGATTCCAAACCCTAGCCATCAATCCATTCATCCATCACCAACCTTCATCATTCACCAATCATCCAATCAAGCTTCAAGATGAATCCATCTGCATTCCAAACATCCGGTGATCAAGTTGCATCAACCATGAGCGGCTAATCATCTCGGTTTCACCCCGGTGTAGGTAGTTGTTAATTTTAGGCTTTCAATTTGTTCTTGTTTCATCTTAGTGACAATTTGTATTTGGTTTTTGAAACTCTTGACAATAGTATTACATTTGTTACGAATTCGTGAATTGTCGAGCGATGTTAAAAGTTATGACTTTGCGAAACGGTGATATGTAATTGTACATTGTCATTGTTAGGATTTACTTGTGTTGATTACAAAGTGTCTTTTTGTCCGTTCTTCGGGGCGTTGATAGTTAGTAGCACCTAAGTCACGGTACACTAAATCCGTTAATCAAATGCATTTGAGTTGAAACTAAAACTTGTAGAAATCCTAGATTAGCAATTACCGAAACCGGGTGTGATTCCTTTTTATCATTATTGTTCAAGTATCCAATTTTCTTGCAATCGTTAATTAGTAGTTGTTAATTAATTAATCCAATTCCAGTAGTTCAAATTCACATCTTTTTATTAAACAAAAATACAAAAACACTTTAGCAAGCTTCATAATTGTGACAATTCTTTATAACTCAGTCAAATCCATACACAAACCACATACTCTTCGTGGATCGACCCCTTACTACCACTAACACATTGTTAAGGGTAATTTGGGCTTATAAATATTATCTTTGACTGGAGCGCGACACTCCGATCAAATTTTGGCGCCGCTGCCAAGGAGTGCGTGCGCTTTGTGTTTGGATATTGTTTGAATTTTTTTGTGATTAACTGTTTAATTTGTTTAGCTTTCTTTTTGTACTTGTCTTTTTCCTTGTTACGCGGGGTGTGTTACTTGTGCAGGTTACAGGTAGTGCATGCATACGCGGAACTCCGGGAGGACTTCACCTTTAGTCTACGAACCGGAAATCGAAAGACTCGCAAGAAGGAACCTAGCAAGCTGGTTAGAAGCAACTCTTGCTTCTAATCAAACCAACCAAACACCACCACTCACGCCGACCATTGAAACCGATTCAATGGCGAATCAAAACTCCAACCAAAACCAGAACCAATTCCAATACCGGAGCAACTTTAATCCCGCTCAAAACACCCAACCTATACCTCAAGAACAACCGGGTGGTAACACCAACGCTAGACCACCCACTCCACCTTTCCGAAACCAAAATCTCAACAACACCCAACGAACACCTCAACAACAAACCCTTCACCGACAAGCATCGTTACCTATCAACCTTGATGACCGGAATGTCAATTTCGATCGTAGAGGTAACCGTGATCGCGGCAATCCCGCAAATGAAGACCCGTTTTTCAACATCGACGATTTAAGGAATGCAATCCCCGATGATGAACCGTATAGTGTTCCCGGTTATCAATCGCTGGAACATGTAAGCATTCATACGGAAAATTCGGACGATGGTGGGTACTACGATGATCGGGTTAACGATGATGAAGATTGGGGCTACGTGAATAGGGGAAACGTCTACAACGCTAGAAGGTATGATGATGAGGAATTTGGCTACCAAAATGCCAATTACGTTGGGGACGATGAATACGGTTACGGAGGTGGAAGAAATGATGGTTATGGGAACAACCGTCAACCACGAAACAATAACCAACGAAACCGGAATGATGGGTTTTATAATAACAACAATGCAAACCCTAACCGGATTCCTCGTTTCGTGGGAGGTGGTAACCCAAGGGATAATCGAAGGGAGGATCGAAGAGGTGAAAGACGGGATAATAGAAGACCGGTCGATCAAGAAGTTAATGGTCCACAACGTCGTCAACAACCTCCACGGGGAGTAAATGACCGTTTCCGACCGATAGTGACTGAGAATAACTCTCCGATAGTGTGCGAAAGGAGAATGTTTGATTGTAAACCGCACTACATCAATATACTTCCCCACTTTAACGGGAGGTCTAATGATGAACCATACACACATTTAACGGAATTCTCTTCCATTTGTGATACTATCGGGGGGTACAATTTTGCACTAGAGGAAGTTAAGCTTCGGTTATTTCAATTTTCGTTGAAGGACAAGGCCAAACAGTGGTTCCTCACACTTCCGGCCAATAGTATTCGAACGTGGGAGCAAATGCAACAAGCATTTTTGGATGAATACTATTCTATGGCAAAGACCGACGATGCTAGAGATGAAATTCGGTCGTTTCGTCAACTTTCGAGTGAGCCTTTACATGAAGCATTTACCCGACTCAAGGAGTTGATGAGGAGATGCCCACATCACCAAATAGAAAAGTGGGAGTTAGTGAAATGTTTTGTACGGGGTTTAGATGACACCACTTGGAATCGTCTCGAGTCAACAAGCAATGGAACACTCTTGAGCAATCATGAAGACGATGATTGGGAATTCTTGGAAAGGATGAGCAAGCGGTCTAAAGAAAAAAATCGGCCGATAGAGCAAAGAGACATCCAGTTTCCCGGTTACTTCCCGATCTTGACTCCAAGGATCGAATCTCTTCTTTAGAGTGAGAAATGGCTCGTCTAAAGAAGAAAGAGGTAAATGCGGTCCAGTTTGCGGTTTGTGAAGAATGTGGAGATATTGGGCATACAACTGAGCAATGCCCAACGGGGTCGAGTGGTTACACTGAAGAAGTCAACCAAGTATATGGAGATAGGAAACAGTACGACATGAACTCCAATACTTACCATCCGGGTTTGAGAAATCATCCCAATTTTCGGTATGGCAACGCTTCCAATCAAATGAACCCGAATTTCCAATCGGGTAATCAAGGAGGAAGTGGGTCATCATATCAAAACCGTCAAGGTGGTAACCAAGGAGGTTACCAACGAAATTACAACCAAGGGTACCAAGGTGGGTACCAAAAGAATTATAATAATCAAGGCGGTAACGGGAATGGGTCGAACAATCAAACCGGTGGCGATGACTTGAGTGCCAAGATGGATGCTTTGCTAAACATGCAAAAAGAATCTCAAAACAATATAAAAGAGACGCACAATGATGTCAAAGAGATAAAGAAGACAAACGAGATTCGAGACAAAGCACATGAGGCATTGGCGAAGCAAGTGGGTCAACTAGCGGAAGAAGTGGCCCAAATAAAAGGAAGCATGGGGAAGCTTCCAAGTGACACCACGGTAAACCCTAAGCATCAAGGGTCGAGCTCAAGAAACACACGTGAGGTACATTTAAATGAAATTTCTTTACGTAGTGGTCGAGTCATAGATAATGGTGTTAAACCACCATCACCCCAATTTGTTGAAGGGGTGGTGGAAGATGCGAGTGAAGATGAGCATGAGGATGGTCAAACGGGTCAAAACAAAAATGATTTGAAAAAGAAAAACAACCCACCCGTTGGGACCATCCCCGTCCCCAAGGCTAAGGAAAAGGGTGTGGAGGCTAATACCGCCCCTTATCCCGAAGCATTGAAGGGACCCATGAAAAAAGTTGTAAACAAAAGAGGTCCACAACAAGAAGAGTTGTTGGAAATTTTCAAACAAGTCAAAATTAACTTACCTCTTTTGGATGCAATTAAACAAGTACCGTCGTATGCTAAGTACTTGAAAGATTTGTGTACCCAAAAACGCACTCACAAATTTCCAAAAAAAATTAGATTTAACCGAAAATGTGAGTTCGATTCTTTCGGGTGCACTTCCACCTAAGCTCCAAGATCCGGGTGCGCCTATAATTTCAATACAAGTGGGCGATTTTAAAATCAACCGGGCACTTCTAGATCTTGGTGCTAGTGTAAGCATTCTACCGGGTAGTTTGTATGACCAATACGAGTTTGGTCCACTTCAATCGTCAAACACCACCGTGGTGTTAGCCGATTTGACACCCAAACTACCCCGTGGAATTGTTTCGGATGTGATAGTGAAAATCGAGGATTTTTACTATCCGGTGGACTTTCTTGTGCTTGATTATGTGGCCAAGGACCCAACCAAACAACCTACGGTGATTTTGGGTCGACCGTTCTTAGCAACTGCAAATGCTCAAATTGATTGCAGAACAGGAACGGTTGACATGACATTTGGAAACCGAAGGTTGAGGTTGCATGTTTTTTCCGGACTTATGAGCCCTCCAGTTGATGATGAATGCTATACGGCAGACATTGTTGACACGTGTATACCTCTTTGCGACACAGTCGTTTATGGGGAAAACACAATGGAGGATTGTTATATGTTTGACAGGTCACAGGTGGAGGTGGAGCAAAGCATGGACGAGGAAGTAAGGAGTTTGGAGGTGCTTGCGGTTAGAGAAGGAAAACTGACATGGACGCACCAAGTTGAAAGCTTACCGGAGAGCATTGACACTAAATTGAAGCCGTCATTAGTAGAGCCTCCGGAAGTTGAGTTGAAAGCATTGCAAAAGCATCTCAAGTATGCTTATGTTGGAGAAGGCAATACCCTCCCGGTTATTATTGCATCGAATTTAACCGTGGAGCAAGAGAAAAAGTTGATGGAGGTGTTGGTCACCAATCGGGCGGCGATTGGATGGACCATTGCGGATTTGAAGGGTATTAGTCCCTCGGTGGTGATGCGCAAAATCATCACGGAAGAGAATGTGACTCCCGTTCGAGATGCACAAAGGCGGTTAAATCCGAACATGCGGGAGGTTGTGAAGAAAGAAGTGTTGAAGTGGCTGGATGCGGGTATCATTTACCCGATCTCGGATAGCCAATGGGTGAGCCCAACACAGACGGTTCCCAAGAAAGCCGGTATACAAGTCGTCAAAAATGACGCAGGTGAAGAGGTAGCCACTCGGCCGGTAACCGGGTGGCGAATTTGTATTGATTATAGGAAGTTGAATACCGCAACTTCCAAAGATCATTTTCCTTTACCTTTCATAGATCAAATAGTTGAGAAATTGTCGGGGCAAAAATTTTATTGCTTCTTAGATGGTTATTCAGGTTATAACCAAATTGCTATCCATCCGGAAGATCAATCAAAGACTATGTTTACATGTCCTTATGGTACTTTCGCATTTAGGCGAATGCCGTTTGGATTATGTAACGCTCCCGCCACCTTCCAAAGGTGCATGATGAGTATCTTCTCCGATATGGTGGGAAAGTCTTTGGAAATCTTCATGGATGATTTATCAATTTTTGGATCATCTTTTGAGACTTGTTTGGACCAACTAGATAAAGTGTTAAAACGATGTGTTGAGACTAGTTTGGTCCTAAGTTGGGAAAAGAGCCATTTTATGGTTCAAGAGGGAATTGTGTTGGGACACGTGGTGTCAAGTCGTGGGATAGAGGTTGATCGTGCTAAGGTACAAGTTATATCTACTTTACCATATCCCACAACTATTAAAGGTGTTAGGTCGTTTTTAGGTCATGCGGGGTTTTATAGGCGGTTTATTAAGGGTTTTAGTGATATAACAAAGCCTTTATGTAATTTGTTGTTAAAAGACCACCCGTTTGATTTCAATGAAAATTGCCAAAATGCTTTTAACAACTTGAAAGAGAAATTAGTAGAGGCCCCAATCTTGCAATCGCCAAATTGGTCTTTACCTTTTGAAATAATGTGCGATGCAAGTGATTATGCGGTAGGGGCCGTGTTGGGACAACGGGTTGACAAGAAACCCGTTGCCATATACTACGCAAGTAAGACTCTTTCGGATGCGCAATTGAACTACACAACCACCGAAAAAGAGCTACTTGCGGTGGTATATGCATTGGATAAATTTCGGTCTTATATATGGGGTAGTAAAGTGATTATTTACTCGGATCACGCTGCAGTTAGGTACCTCATGGAGAAGAAAGATGCGAAGCCGAGGTTAATCCGATGGGTGTTGTTGCTCCAAGAGTTTGATTTGGAGATACGGGACAAGAAAGGCATTGAGAATGTGGTAGCGGACCACTTGTCCCGCTTGATGGTTGAAGAGGATCCGAAAGCCTTAGAAATCAATGAGTCTTTCCCAGATGAGCATATAATGAAATTAGACAAATTGCCATGGTATGCTAACATTGTCAATTATCTTGTTACAGGTGATATGCCGGCACAATGGGATAGACGGAAAAGGCAACACTTCATGTCCCAAATCAAATACTATCGGTTGGAAGAATCGCATTTGTGGAAGGAGTGTGCGGATCAAGTTATAAGAAGATGCATTGATGACGAAGAGATTCCGAGCGTGTTGCAGCATCTACACTCGTTTGCATGTGGTGGTCACTTTAGTGGTCACAAAACGGGTCACAAAGTGTTGAATAGTGGCCTTTATTGGCCTACTATTTTCAAGGATGCAAATGAGTTTGCCAAAAATTGCATAGAGTGTCAAAAATTAGGGGGTATATCAAAAAGGGATGAGATGCCCATGCAACCAATCCTTGTAGTCGATGTTTTCGATGTATGGGGCATTGATTTCATGGGCCCATTCCCCAATTCCTATGGCAATTTGTATATCTTGGTGGCCGTTGACTATGTGTCAAAATGGGTCGAAGCAATAGCCACCAAGACAAACGACCATTCCGTAGTATGTAATTTTGTCCAAACCAATATTTTCTAAAGGTTTGGGATTCCTCGTGTCATTATAAGTGATGGAGGATCCCATTTTAAAAATTTTCAGTTTGGAAAACTGCTAAAGCGGTTTGGTGTTGATCATAGGATTGCTACCCCCTATCACCCGCAAACAAGCGGGCAAGTTGAGGTGTCAAATAGGCAAATCAAAGAGATTTTGCAAAAGACCGTGCGGGCGGACCGTAAGGATTGGTCAATTAAGTTGAACGATGCTTTATGGGCCTACCGTACGGCACATAAGACACCCATTGGCACTACACCTTACCGGTTGGTTTACGGTAAAAACTGCCATTTACCGGTTGAACTTGTGCACAAATCATTATGGGCTATTAAAGAAGTTAATGTGCAATTTGATGATGCAGGCAAGGAACGGAAGCTCAAGTTATGTGAGTTGGAGGAGCTAAGGGAAATGGCATATGAATGCGCGTCTAAGTACAAAGATGGGATGAAACGAGCGCATGATGCCAAGTTGAGGAAGAAAGAGTTTGAAGTGGGTCAAAAGGTGTGGCTCTACAATTCGAAGCTTAAGTTCTTTCCCGGAAAGCTCCGAAGCAAATGGATGGGACCCTTGTCACCCGGGTCGGACAATTGGGTGATGTTACTATCGAGGACCCGAAGGATGGGGTGCGGCAAACGGTAAATGGTCATCGGCTAAAACCGTTTCTCGAGGGTAACGAGAAAATGGATGAAAACAAGGAATCGGTAAACTTCGTGGTAAGTTTCCCGGTTTACGAGGTCGAATAAAAAAGGACCGGTAACACTTTGTGTAAAGTTATGTACACTTTTTTTTAATTGTTTGTGTGCTTCGAGGATAATCGTTTTCAATTCCTACTAATCCTTCTTGATTGTGTGAAGTCCAGATATTACGAACGGGTTATGAAGATACTAGGTATGTTTTTAGACTTGTTTATGTGCATTGAGGACAATACACGATTTTTTGGGGGGTGGTAGGGCCGTTAACGGTGTTCACGTTTAAAAATTTTAACTAATAAAAATTCACAAAAAGATTTTTAATAATTTTTAGGAATTTTTAGTGTATATAGTTCTTTTATAAAAGTTCCATAAAATTCATCATTTTTCTAAAAAAAAAAAAAAAATCTTTAACCGTCGGCGACGGGGTGATGACCGTCGACGACGGGTTCTCTAATATTGTTGGTGCACTACATCTGTTGATTCCGTCTAGGTGTCTAGGATCAGGTCTTGCATTGTATTGTATAGCATAGGGCACGTTTTACGAGAAAACAGGAGTCTGTATAGGTTTTAGGAGCATGGATCGCTCATAGGGTCTTTAGAGGCTTGGGTCGCTTATTTGGCACACGTGGGCCGCTTATGTGAACAAGTCTGGATCGCTCATATGGACAAGTGTCACATGAGCGGTCCCAGAGGTCTATATATAGGTGAGTAAGAGCGATCCTTAGGAGTCAGTCCTTGTATTCCACGCCGAAGCTTTGCTGGTGTGAAGATCGAGCTGTAAATCATTTCAAATCAGTAAAACAAGCAGTTAGGAGGAAGAACAAGCTATATCTACTTGCATTTCTTATTATTCCGCATCTGAAACGCAAGAGTTAACCTCTGAACGACTCGTTTGGGTCAGCATTCGATCCTACAAGTGGTATCAGAGCTTGGGAGGAGGTTTTCTGCAGATTATAGCCGGATTTCATTGTTTCTTCTCGTTTCTACACCTTCTTTTCATATTTCTAGGAGATTTCACGGTTGAATTTCGTTCAAAAGCTCACAGACTGTGTAACATCATACTTAGACAAACCCTTGGAAGTTTCAGACCGAAATTCAGCTTAAAAACAGATCAAAACATGTTCGGAATGTGGACCGCTCGAAGTGACATCATCGTGAATCGCCCTTAGGTCACTGTTTGGACCGCTCATTCGTTCACATTTTAGCTGGACCGCTCGTAAATTTGCTTCTGGATCGCTTTTAGAACAACTTTTGAAACCGCTCGAACAAACAATATCTGGACCGCTCGAGTGATTATTTCTGGATCGCTTTTAGTTAAATTTTGGTCCGCTCATTAGTCTATTTTCTGGTTCGCTGATTTGTTTGGTGTTGAATCGCTCTTGTGTCAGCTGCATTGAAAAAAAGTGTTAAGTCAACATGAATTCCGAATTTTACAACGCATTTGCAACATCGACTACTCCAACCGCAATTGCTCAAGCAATGAACTTAGAAAATGAGACAGGAACAACTCAAAAGCCCCCTAGATTGATGAGCATTGAGGAGTATTATGGATGGAAAGATAGATTTGAAAACTGGGTTCAAGCAAATCATCTTAGATCATGGGAGTGCATATTGAAGAAGTACACATTACCTAGAACAGAGTTGCAAGTTATTAAAGAGATATCCGAGTTTACTGAGCAAGAACGAGCAATGTATAGAGCCGAGAAAATGATGATCAGTTTGTTGCAGCAGGCTATTAAAGAAGATATATTCATCTTGTTACAGCACGATAAAACTGCTAAGTCGATTTGGGATGCATTAAAAGTTAAGTTTGAGGGAAGCGAAAACATGATTAAAAGCAAGAAAGCTTTATTAAAGAAAGAGTTCGATCTGTTTAGTAGTTTGCCAGGAGAGGATACTAAGAAATTGATTGAAAGATATTGTCACCTGGTGCGATCGTTATCGATGTTAGGAGTTGAAAAAGGTCGAGAGGAATGGGTGGATAAGTTGGCGGATGCGTTACCTCAGAAAGAGTGGGGAACGTATTTGATGATCTTAAAGAATACTGGTGTGTATGATGGGCTGACAATTTCACAGTTTATTGAGAAAATTGAGAGTCAGGATCTTGAGCAGCAAAAGATCGCTAGAATGAACAGTCCGAGTGGTCAACAGGACGTGAAGATGTATTACAGGGGTAGTATTCCAGCTACTGAATCTGAAAGAAGTCCGAAAATTCAAACCGCTTTCAGTGCTGGTGATTCATCTGAGAAAGCTGATCAGGGCTCGAACAAGAGTAGCAGCGGCTTTTCACCGTTTCCAAGTGTGAATCCGAAAGAGACTAACACAAGTTTTCAATCTCAAAGTACAAAAACTGGAAACGGATATGTGATTCAATGCAACATAGCTCTCAACCTACCAGAAGGTCAAAGCTTTTCTGAAGACACTGCGAAAGATCATATGGCACTTCTGGGTTCAGTTCTGTTATCCTATGAAGGTCTAGTGGCTGGTCGGATCGGAAATCCTATGCTCACTAAAGAGGATTACGATCAAATAGACGCTGAGGAAATGGAACTTATGGATATCAAATGGTGTCTTGCAAGTGTTCTTCGTCGGGTTGAGAAATTCAAAACCATTACCAGGAGAAATGACTTTTTAGATGCTCATGTTTCAACTTTAGGTTTTGATAAATCTAAAGTTACTTGTTTTCGATGCAGGGAAAAAGGCCATTTCAAGCGGGAGTGCAAAGGAAGAGAAGCTAGCGGAGCACAGAATCCATTCGGGAAAGATGATTATTATCACAAAGCTATCTATCAGCAAGTTGGACAATCCCAAGAACCTCAGACTGCTCATGGGAGAAAGATTGAAGATCCTAAGAGAGCATGTTTGGTAGATTTCAGCTGGAATGATTACATATCATCTGAAGCCACAGAAGCACGCATTATCGATCAAGATGATGAGAAACTACCTGAAGGTTTCAGTTGGGATATGTTTGTGGATAAGAAGGGAGAGTTCAAAGCCTTCATTGCCAAAATTGTCCGAGAACCAAATTTGTTTGCTACTTGGATGAGATCTATCGGAGAGAATGTGAAAAGTGAAGATGAAAAGTCTGTGTCATCTGATGAAAGTTCAGACAGTACTGATAAACTTTCAGAACACTCTGGAGATGTTTCAGATAGCTCAGATGATAGCATACAGAGTTTAGATGAACTTGAGCAAAATGAAAATGTTCCAGAAAAGGAAGTTGTTTTTGACAAAACACCGTCTGATTCTGATATATCAGATGGTGATTCTGATAAATCTGTACACTTTGATAAATCACCTGATAACAGCAGCAGTGATAATGAGAAAGAGAAACACATAAATATTGCAAAATCTCATTTGTCTCCTGAAAATTTTCATTTTTATTTTGCAGAAAGAATGAAGAAACTGAAGGAAAAACAAGCTGCAAAAGAACAACAATCTGAATCTGAAGGTGATGTTCAGAATGTTGAAAGTGTTGATGAGAAGGTTATCAAGGTAGAGAAAGAAGTAGAAAAGGTGATTGAAGTAGAGAAAGTGCTTGAAGTTGTAAAAACAGTCGAAGTTGAAAAAATTGTTGAAGTCGTCAAGCCATGTGAGAAGTGTTTGGAAGCCTGCAAAGAATATGCAGCAAAAGGTGACATCATAGCTGAGTACGAGAAAAAGAAAGAGCAGTTATTGTTCAATCTCAACTATGTGAAGGAATCGTACGACGTGTTGAACAAAACAGTAACTGGTCTCCAAACAACAAACTCAGAAAGAGAACAGGCGCTGACAATGATGAATGCAACTTTAATGTCGAAGCAAAAAGCTATAAATTTTTATATTGAAGAGAGTGCCAAATGGAAGCAAGAGTTGGAAACTGAAAAGATTGAAAATGAGAGAATTAGGAGGTTATTGTTGAGTTATTCTACCTCTGATTATCTTATTGATCGTGTTTATCCAACTGTTGCAGGTATGGAAGCTTTTCAAGACGAGGAGCCGAAAGAAAAGAAAGACTGTGGTAAGAAAACAACTGTTAGCTATAACAAGTGTCCGCCTCCAATTTGGGATGGGTATTCACCTAGGAAACCAAATGAGGAGCAACTTGCAAAAGCAATCAATATAAAGCTTAAAACCGACACAACTGACGTCTTACCAGAAAACATTGATGTGACGTTTACCTCATCCGATACTGATCATGAGTCTGAATTAATCAAAAAGGTGGTCGATCAGGTGTTGGATACTGATGAGGAGACAGAGTCGAAATCTGAGTCTGAAAAGCCAAAGTCGTCAGTCAACCGTCAAAATTCGTCGGTTAAACGGTCTTATAGTAAATAATTTTTGTTATCAAAGGCAGATTTAAATGATGAAACATTCGAAGTTGTGTATACTTTGAATGGTTCTGACAAATTATATTACAACAAAGAGTTTCCGATAATGAGTATCAAAACGGAATTAATCAACAAAACTTTTAAACTAATAGAGGTTAATATTCCTGAATTAAAAGTTCTGAAAAGTTTTGATAAACCTAAAAAATATACTTCTAGAGTTCAACAACGTCTAAACAAGAAAAAAGGTTACAATTCTGGTTCTGGGTTTTCAAAGAAACTTAACCAAAATCGTAGCTACAAAAAGAAAGGTTTAGGTTTTGTTCCACCAGAAAATCATAAAAATGAGACGAATTCTAAATCAAACACTGAATTTGTATCAGGTGGAAGCTCGGAAGATGAACAGCAGAAACCATTTTGGAGACAGTCTAACAAAGAGTTTCTTGCTGAGAGGAGAAGGAATGGAACTGGAGTATTTCATCCGAGAAATGCTCAAACCTGTTTTAAATGCAATAAAACCAGTCACATTGCATCGGATTGTCCGAAAGATATCAAAGCAAAACAGGGAGCTTCTTAGAAGTTGAAAGAAAAAGTTGTTGAAAAATCTAAAATTTTTGAAAATTCGAAAAATGAGGTTGGGAAATGTTCAAAGAAACATTTTTACCAAAGGAAAGGAAAAGACAACCAAGTGTGGGTTGCAAAAAAGGTAGAAGAAAAAGTCGGCGATGAATCTGGTTCCACAAAGCCAGAAGAGCCACAAGTTGTGGAGAAAATTTAAGTAAATGATGATGTTCTTCCATCAGTGAAGTTTGAGGAAGTTAAAAAGAAAATTGGTAAAATTGAAATTTCAAATCAATTTTATGATGATGAAAAAGAATTTGATGTCGAGAAAACATTCAACGGAAATGTTAAGAAAATATTTGGGAAAATGTTGAGTGGGAGAGCTAAAGGGGTAAAAGATTTTTACACAACTAAAAAGGCGACATACAACCCTACAGCTGAAGAGTTGAAAGCCCTCAAGTCTGAGAAGACTTGGAGGGAAGTTTGTTTCCCATAATAGTTGAAGGACTATGCCGGAGATCCCAAGTTTATATCGTGGATCAGGAATCGGCATCTTTCTAGTATTTGAGAAGTTTGTTTGTAAATTTTTGAAATGTTTGGATGTTTGCAGGTTGAAGGACTATGCCGGAGCTTCCAGGTCGGTAAATGCAAAGCAGGAATCGGCATTCTGATTGGTAAAATGGTGATGTAGACGTAACATTCCTACAAGTGGTAACCTTGATATTACAAGTGATATTAGTGGTTATGGTTTGAGATGTTTACATTTACAAGTGGTACAGAAGAGTCTAAGATGCAAATGGTAAATCAGGGACATTAATTTGTATTTGATTTACTATACATGATGAAAGATAGACAAGATGATGAACCACATTCCCGTTTTTAAAAATGATAGACCTAAAATTGGTTTTATCAACACAAATTCATTTTCCGGAAAAATCATTTTGATTAAAACAAACTTAAGTGTTTTGAAATCTAAATGAGAAAATGATTTGTGAAAGGGGGAGTTCAGATTGTTTATGCATAGTGAATGGCGTTTTGATGTGATTCAGTGTCAGTTGTCATGTTTCTGTACAGTTTGTTTTTATGTTTCTAGTAGGTCAAGAATCTAGAAGTTTTCAAATTTTCCTTAAAATGTGTTTGCATTTTAAGGGGAATAGAAATTTCAGAAAATCCAAAAACATTTGAAAATTTGAAAAAGTTAAAAACATGATAAAATTCGAAAATGAGTTTTGTTGCGAAAAAGAGGAATATCAGTGGACTATCACGGCACGCTAAAGAATTGAAAAGTTTAAAAAGTGTTAAACAATCTTACTGCGGATGTGTCAGTAGATTTTCGCACATTTAGTAAATTGAAACGAGATATAAACCTAATTCAAACTTGCTTAATTCGTGGGTAACTATTCTTGAATATATGGGTAACCCCCGAAATCTTGTTTGAAAGGTCCCATATTCTGAGATACTAGGTCTTTATGCTCAGTGATATCTGGGGTATTATCCCGGGACTTCTGCTGTATGGAAGTACTGACCTAGTCCCCGGATAATACTTTTTGCTAAAGCTTTGAAACATAAGTTTCGCCCTCAGCATGCTGATGAAACAATAAAATTGATAGTCGCTGCTGTTGAAATGCAAAAAGATCCTCTAAAGGGGACCCACCAAAAGTCGAGCCGTCATCTCTCTGCTGAACGGAAGTTCTGACCTGAGCTCTCACGGTTTCGCACCTAACCCATTTACAGATATCAGCTGTGGTATACTCACCTGTAAGACTGAATATTTGGGATCTGGATACAGGAGTATATTCAAGTGGAGTGATACACAATTAAGTTTAAGTCTCTAAAACATTAATATCATATCTCGAATCGATTGAAATTTGTGTTGAGAATTTAAGAGGACAAACATACTGACAATCTAGGTAAATTGTTTAAAACTTAAAATGAAATCAAGCTTAACGGTGTTGGTGATTTGTCTCATTAACTGATATGATCCTCTTGCACGAACTCACAAAAATATTGATTGTAAATATTACATTTTTATATGTTTGTACTTTCACGAGGTGTCAGATAATATCTCTCAGAAAATTCAAAAAGATTTTGTGTATGTTTTAGCATATTTTTTTGAAAAAGTCAAAAGGATTTTCGACAACTGACTTTGGAAAATTGATTTTCAAAATTCCAAATGCTGAACATGATGAGCAGAATTTGAAGGGGAGTGTTTGTGTAAATCTAATTGTTTTCATTAATTCTAATCTTCTTCAAGTGGTTCATCATAAATTGTTTTGAGGAGAGTTATGTGTTAGTATATAGTGATTTGAAATGTTAGTGAAAGAAATTTATTTCTAGGTTGAGATTGTGCAGGTAGCCAAGTTTCGATCCTGGAAATCAATTCTGAAGATTTCTGTTAGAGTCAGATTGATAGATTCTGAAAGCTTGTGAAGATCAGATTATGATTCTAAAGATCATGTCAACTGTTGATGCTGATGAACTTAAGGAATCAAGAGATCTGATCAAGAGAATTAGAGAGTTTTATAGCCAGGCATTGATCCTGAAGATGTTACTGAAGAACAAAAGAATGCCAGTAAATCGAGAGGGGGAGTCTGAAAATAGAGAGAAAAAGAAAGCCCAGAGACTGATCAAGATTAAAGATGTGAAGACGGTGCTCGATAGTCGACTCCATCAACATCTGAGGGGGAGTCTGTTGGTGCACTACATCTGTTGATTCCGTCTAGGTGTCTAGGATCAGGTCTTGCATTGTATTGTATAGCATAGGGCACGTTTTACGAGAAAACAGGAGTCTGTATAGGTTTTAGGAGCATGGATCGCTCATAGGGTCTTTAGAGGCTTGGGTCCCTTATTTGGCACACGTGGGCCGCTTATGTGAACAAGTCTGGATCGCTCATATGGACAAGTGTCACATGAGCGGTCCCAGAGGTCTATATATAGGTGAGTAAGAGCGATCCTTAGGAGTCAGTCCTTGTATTCCATGCTGAAGCTTTGCCGGTGTGAAGATCGAGCTGTAAATCATTTCAAATCAGTAAAACAAGCAGTTAGGAGGAAGAACAAGCTATATCTACTTGCATTTCTTATTATTCCGCATCTGAAACGCAAGAGTTAACCTCTGAATGACTCGTTTGGGTCAGCATTCGATCCTACAAATATCCCGTCGGCACATGTTTTCCCGTATCCAGACACATAGGGCGTCGCCCAATCTTGAGAAAAAGGGAACCCGTCGGCGACGGGTTGTGTTTTGTGCTCCGATGCTGCTTCGTTGTGAGGTGTTTAGAACCGAACCAAAACATCTTTAAACCTCCTCAAACATAACCTAAACTAAATTCTTTCAACATAATTCGACCCATATCCTTTTCACTTCACCCATTCACCCTAACACCCTCATATTCACTGCATAACGTCTTTTCCTCTCACCTCTTCAACTTCATCTTCCCCATTCTCTACCTAAGAACCCTAAAACCTTCAAACCCTCATAACTTCATCAAATCTTCACCAAATCAACTGATTTTTAGGTCCATCTTGTGTAATTTTTCGAGAGAAACAAAACCCCCAACACGGTTATCATCAATTCTTGCTATTGTGCGAGATTTCTGGGCGTGCTACTTAGGGTTTTTAAAAGGGTGTTCATCAAGTTGCTTGTTTGCCATCCTTTTCTTTGTTCTTCTTGTCTAACAACAGCAAAGGTATGGATTATTCTTAAATTTATGCTTGATTATCATATGTTAGTGTTTTTCTTCCGAAATTTTAAACTTTTTAGTTTAAGAGTAAGTTGTTTAGACAATGTGT
Organism: Helianthus annuus; assembly: GCF_002127325.2. NCBI lineage: Eukaryota > Viridiplantae > Streptophyta > Magnoliopsida > Asterales > Asteraceae > Helianthus > Helianthus annuus. The sequence goes on from NC_035449.2 coordinate 42,121,590, forward strand.
GTTGATCTAGCATAAGATTAGTTGTTGTTGATGGAATTTGAGCATGTTTTAACTATAGTGAAGTAATTACACTGTTATGCGCATGATTGAACATGAAAGTGATGTTGAATACATTGTTGAAATTATGAGAAGTTGTAAGATTAACAAGGAAATTAATAAGTTCATGATAAAATTTGCGACTTTTAAAGTTTAAAAATGCGATTTTACTTTCACTTGTTAATTAAAAATTTCAACATCGCACCTCATGTTCAAAGTTTTGGAGTTTAATGAAGGTTGAATTTATATTGATGTTTGCTTGTTGTGATTGTAGTTATGGCGGGTGGCAAGAGACAAAAGACTACAGGCCAAGCATCATCATCAGGGGTCGGTTCTTCTTCCGGTTTAATACCGAAGAAGTGGGAGCAACTAAGCTCCGTAGAGGAGAACGATGCAAGATTATACAAACAGGATTCGGAGTGGGCGAAGTTTAGGGATAGCCAAAGTGATAAAATTTGGGATGACGAGAAGAACAAACCGTTGTCGGGTTATCAAGACAGATAGTTAGAGGCTAAGTTGTGGAAATGGAAGATGGTGAACGGTGTGAACACTTCAGTTCCAACAAGGGTAATATGCGAACGAGTTGTGAACGTAGAAGAATTTCGTCAGATCGGGATTGTGCAGATGTTTGAACGTCTAGGATGGGAAAGTGTCCTTGATTGGTGTGAAGATAATACCTCCAGGATATACTTAGCGGAAGTATGTGAATGGTTATCCACCTTGAAGCTCATGAACAAGAATGAATCTCCATCACAGTGGAAGTTGGTGGGAAAGACTACTCGAGGGAACATGACAATGTCCTTCGAGACGATGAATCGTATTGCTCGTTTCGACTCCTTGGGAATACAAGCATATGATTACCCATCCATCGAACATTTTTTGGATAATCATTTGAACAACAATGATGCTGAGCAACTGTTAGATATTATCTTACCGTTCAACAAAGGGGGAGAATTGAAAAGAAAGCAAATGTCGCTTGAGGGAAAGATTCTTCAAGGGATTTCTGTTGAGAACATCTTGGCGAGGTTTGGTGATCGTGGAGGTGTTAGAGTGAGTGACTGTAGGGTGGTGCACGCCTTGCTTTATGGAACCCCAACGTTGTCATGGCGCCATATAGTAATGATGAACACGTGGGCTACTAGGGAGTCATCCCAGAGGCGTTTTATTCCGTACGCACGCCTCATTAGCGCCATGATTGTGCAACAAAATTGTTTACCCCTGGAATCACTATGGGTTCCTAAGCCGGTGGAGGAATTTAATTTGGCGTACATGAGGAAGAATTGGAAGATAGAAGTTAAGTTCTCGGGAAATAGGTACGTTGTGACCGATGATTTGGGCAACAAGTATGAGATCCGTACTTCTGGGGCACCACCAGTAGAGGAAGAAGATGAAGAAATGGGGGAGGAAGAAGAGGAAGTTGAACCCTCCGGTGCACAAAGACCAAGGCAACGGTACATGCGGCCACATAGGGAAATTAATGCAGATGTGGCGGGTTTTGTGACCATGAGACGGGTGCCTTCCTACAAGAATTTTGATCAGGGGCAACAGGAGCTATATGACAATGTCTCCGCTTGTATAGGTGAAGGAAGGGAGTACAATCGAAGAAGGGAAACTTGGGAGGGGTCCCATGGATCCTCAATGCAAGAATATTGGGCAGCTCAAGAAGCCCATAGGGAAAGAATGAACAAGTTTATGGAAGAACAAGAACTGTTCCAAGCGATGCAAAGATCACACATGGAACAGTTGGCAAAAATGCAGGAGGATGAGGCTGCCCGAAGACGGGCATGGGAAGAAGCAGCGGCAGCACGTCAACAAGAAGAAAGAGAATTGAACCGACGCCGTTGGAGTGCTTTGTACGTCTCTCAACAAATTGCGATTAATAACACCAAGGTGCTCCATGATCAGGAACGACACCAAAGAGACTACCAAGCTGGCTGATCGGAGTGTCGCGCTCCGGTCAAAGATAATATTTATAAGCCCAAATTACCCTTAACAATGTGTTAGTGGTAGTAAGGGGTCGATCCACGAAGAGTATGTGGTTTGTGTATGGATTTGACTGAATTATAAAGACTTGTCACAATTATGAAGCTTGCCAGATATTTTTGTATTTTTTTTTGTTTAGTAGAAAGATGTGAATTTGGACTACTGAAATTGAATTAATTAATTAACAACTACTAATTAACGATTGCAAGAAAATTGGATACTAGAACAATAATAATAAAAAGGAATCACACCCGGTTTCGGTAATTGTTAACCTAGGATTTCTACAAGTTTTAATTTCAACTCAAATGCATTCGATTAACGGATTTAGTGTACCGTGACTTAGGTGCTACTAACTATCAACGCCCCGAAGAACGGACAAAAAGACACTTTGTAATCAACACAAGTAAATCCTAACAATGACAATGTACAATTACATATCACCGTTTCGTAAAGTCATAACTTTTAACATCGTTCGACAATTCACGAATTCGTAATGTAACACCCCGTGTTTTCCAAAAGTCAAAGTCAAAGTCAAGAGTTGACTGTTATTGGAATTAAAGATCAATAAAGATTAATTTTATTTTAGTTTCATTTTGATTTTCATATTATTTGGAGTAAGTGTTGTATAATCAAACTAATCGACCGATAATCGAACTGTGAATCAACGACCGACTGTGAATGATAGGAAGTAACAATGCAATAAAGCTAATCAATCAATAACCAAGGTGAATCAAATCAATCATCGAACTCAAGTGTGGATAATTTTAATGCTTTTATACGTGTGTGTGTGCCTTATGTGTTACTTGTGCATGTTTACTTTTATGTTAAAGTGTGTGGTGAATCAATCAAATCAATCAAGACTCAAAGGTGAATCAAACTCAATGGAAATCGAACCCGAAATGGTTGTAAGGATGCTCGTATGTTAGATATAGTAGTTGAGACTAAAAGTAATTTGATTAGGAATTCTATCATTCTCAAATCATCGTTCATCGAAGTCGAAATATCAAAAATCGTCGCGAAACACTCAAAAACAGGCTAGCCGATCGAACAGGGCAACCTGATCGAACAGGCTAGCCAATCGAACAGGGCAACCTGATCGAACAGGCTAGCCGATCGAACAGGCTGTTCGATCGGACAGCCGCTCGATCAGGGATGCTGTTCGATCAGCTGACCCTTTCCTCTTTTGGAAGCCTATAAATAGGGCTGTCCTTGTCAAACTTTCCACTTTTGGAAAAGCTCTGACCGACCAGCCTCTTCTTCTCACTAAATCTCAGATTTCTCTCAAACCGGTAAGTATTTCGCTCAAATCCTTGTACGTTTTTGTTCATTAATCGATTCTCCATCTTTCTATCTTTCAAAATCTGAATTTCATCCATGAAATCACCAAGATCTAGGTGTTCTTGGGTGATGTCATCATGTGTTCTTCAAGAACACTAAGTTTTGACATCATTCCACCATGAATAACTTAGATCTAACCGATTTCTACATAAATAACCTAAAATCTACCAAAGATCTTAACATTTCACGGTGGAAAAGGATTGGAAGATGGGTTTTCATCTATCTTTCAACTCTTTTACACTCAAAAAGGTGAAAACGAGACTTGAACCGATTTACAAACCATTCTAAACGAACACATGGTTCAAGATTCGGGTTTTACCAAGAGATTTACCGATCTCGGGTTAAACGTTAAACTTAGGTTCCAAACCGTCTCTGACCGAGCTTGGGTGATTCCTGCTCGAGTCAGTAGACTAAGTAGGGACTTCAGCTTTGTGGTTCAACTCGTAGTCAAAATATCTCTAAAACATCAACAATTAACGGGAATAACCAAGTGTTAAGTGATAGGTTAACCGAATCGAGAAGCTGGCCGAACGGCTAGGCTGTTCGATCGAACAGCCCAACCGAACGACTATGCCAGCCGATCGACTAGGCTAACCGATCGACTAGCACTTAGTCCCACAAACTCATGAAGTGTAATATTGACAGAGTTCTATTCGATCGATCGAGCCACTCGATTGTAATCATTACTACTCGAATCATGAGATACTACACTTCAAAACACTTAGACTTTTCGAAACATTGGAATGTCACCCGATCGAGCATGCCAACCGATCGAGTGACATATTTGAAAGCAACGAAGTGCTAGCCGATCGGTTGGGTTAACCGATCGAACAGCTGTTCGATCGGCCAACTTGAAGGGTAGTACAAACCATCATACACAAACACATCCTTCACATCAAAGGAAGAAACAATCCACTTGAAGGAACCAGCCGATCGAGCCAGCCGGCCGATCGAATGGATGTTCGAACGGACTTTCAAACCAATCGAACAGCCCACTCGATCGAACTGCTGTCCGATCGAATGGTCTACTCGATCCAAGTACATTGTTTACTTTTTCCGCGTTACTTATCGTTGTGTTATCGAACTATTCAGGCTAACCTATTCTCAGTGCTACTTTCAATCCACAACCAACCACTGTGAGTATACTCGATCCCTTTTTGCTTTCAGCACTTTTGGGTGTTACATACGTAATCTATCAAATTCACAAACAACACAAACTATTTGAACGCTAACCTACTTGCATGTATTACTTGTCTAAATGATTGCTGTTTATTATGTTTACACGTGGAGTGCTATCTACCTGCTTTAGCAACATAGTACTATAGTTTGGACTCAGCACCCGTTCACACGGGGGTTGCTAAGGACAATTACCTGCATGGATTACAGTGGTAATCATGTATTGCGAACTGTCTCGGACAGTCAACCCGAAGTCGTTGGTATCGATGGTCCCATGTTGATAATTTACATGCATCGTTTGCCCTTGTGTACGTGCTCGGTTATGCGTAAACTATTCGAACTTTATATGCTATATCAAACTTGTGTACTCACCTTTACATTATATGTATTGACTTTTATTTTAACGTATGTGACAGGTGTTTAAGCTACTAGCGTGCTAGGGAAGCGAGGCAATAATAAGCTTCTAGGAGCCTGTGACCTTAGGACAGTGTCCACATACCTGCTCCAGGGTCATAATTATCTGTAGATCTTGTACTGGCACCTGTAGTCAGTAAGATCCACAGTTAGCCGTCTAGAAGTCTTAAAACAATATTTAAATTCGGTCTGTAATAATTAAGAATCTGAGTTGTCGGAACAGTTCCCATATTGTTTAGTTGATTTCTATGATAACTTGTTATTGTTTGGGACACGGTATGGGACGTGTTATATAACTGAATTGTATGATAGTTGTTGTGGAAACTTCTGAACAATCTGTTTCGCTCAGTGCCGCGCCCCGATGATTCCGCCATCGGTTGGGGTGTGACAGATTGGTATCAGAGCCATAACTATAGGGAATTAGGTTAGACACGATCTAGTCCGAATCGCTGTCTTAGAGACCTAGACTATAGTTAGGAACCAAGAGACCAAGTTTATGTGCTTATTTTATGTTGTTCCTCCTATTCTATCAATACATCCGAACTCCGAGCCAAATTTCGTAATTTGGACGGGATTAGGAGTGAAACCCGCGAATTCCTGCCTAAATTACAAATTTTGCCAATTATTTTGTGCGATTTCCTATCAACAAACGGGGGAGAATTATACCAAATCAGGGCTGAAACCCATAATTTGATGAAAACTTTCCTCTAAATTTTCTTAAAACAAGGAAGAAATTGCTGAGCTAGGGGTGAAACCCTAACCTTGGCAGTTATTCCAACTTTATTTATCTCGCCAAGGCAATTGACGGACTCCAACGACCTGAACTCACGAGTATGGCCTAGAATGCGCATGCATAATGCCCAAGAATCGAGGCAGAAACATGTCCCCTAGAGTCGAAAGTGACGACAAGTCAACTGTGAATAGTTAAGTTGCCATGGTTAGTCGAAGTCTAGTAGCCGCAGACAATCCATTTTTCCGATTTTTGAGTGTTGCTTCGTTGATTTTATATGATTTACCTGTTTACGCGTTTTAGGATTTGTTGGTTACTCCATTTGTTATCAATCTGCGTGACTTTTGTTGCTATCCTATCTCGATTCAAATCCCTGTGGATGTGATCTAAACGAAACCAATATACTATGCTACACTACACCATACTATGCTGCTCGACGTATTGGACGCGACCGCTATACTCAAAACTTAGAGGCGGTTAGGAAACTAAGTGTGCTGCTGTGTACGGTTAAGAGGATTACATGACATTACTTGCCTTTGTGATAAAATTGCGTACGTGTTTAGGAAATTAAGTGCTCTATTTGCTTAATTGCTTATGTGCCCTAATTGCTTCTGTGCTTATGTGCCTCTATGATTATGTGCTTATGTGTTTATATGTGTTACGTGACGTGAGATGCGACGTGATTCTAAGCTTTAGTAAACTAAGACGTGCGAGATTCGAATTCGTTGTGTTGAGTCCTATGGCGATGTCTATTGCAGACCATGTCGTCATCATCAAGAATTCGCCAAAACCTTACCCGTCAGGAAAAGAGAGACCGACGTCTCGCCAAGCTCATCTCAAGGTCTGTAGCGAAAGCTGTCAGTGAGGTGTACGAAAACACCAGCAAGTCGTCGGAAGAATCCCGAACCCTCACTGAACCCAGCAAAGCTCCGTTCAGTTTCAAGCAATTTAAGGCATGTGGACCGAAGGAGTTCACCGGTGAAGAGGGCCCTACAGGCTTATTTCACTGGTTTGACTCTGTGGAAGTTACCCTTCGTCAAAGCGGATGCCCGGATCATCTTCGAACTCTAAATGCTACCGGTGTCTTCCAGTCGCGGGCATTGGACTGGTGGACAGCCGAAAGGAATAAGCGCGGGAACGACGCTGCCTACGAGCTGACGTGGGAGGAACTGAAGGCTATCATGCTGGACGAGTTCTGTCCTCCCCACGAACGCCAAAAGTTGGAGGATGAGTTCTGGACCATCAAGCAGAAGGAGGGCGACAACGCTGGTCTCACCGCCCGTTTCAAACAACTGAGCATTATCTGTCCAGACCAGGTCAAGACTCCCGAAATGACCATCAAGAAATACATCCGTGCTCTTCCGGATTGTGTTGCAGATTATGTGTTCGCCGCCAAACCCGCATCAATCGAGGAAACCTACCTACTCGCTGCCGAGATTAACGACAAGCGAGTTAAGGCTGGTGTCTGGGATAAGCCATCCAAGTCGTTGCATCAAGTTACTGCCACATCAACCGACAACCCTGCTACTCAAGCCTCCAAGTCCTCGAGAAGAAGAAAGAAGAACAAGAGTTGTGCCGCCGCAACCAATGCTGCTCCTCTTCAGTCAGTACCGCCACAACAACAACAACCACAGCGCACTGCGCCAGTGATCAATGCGCCGCCGGCTAAGCGTGCGTACACCGGCCCCCACCCACTCTGTGCTACATGTTCTTATCATCACCCGGTGGGTGTGGCCTGCCGTTTCTGTGTCCACTGCAACGTTTACGGGCATTTCACTGCGAATTGCCGCTATGGTCCTCGTCAAACGCAAGCTCAAGCCGCTGTTAACCAAGCCCTGCTACCTGCTCCTCAAGCTCCTCAAGCTGCACAGGCCCCGGCAAACAATGTTCGGACCTGCTTTGCATGTGGTGACCCTAACCACTTCGCAAACCGGTGCCCGAACAGAGTGGTGAAACAAGAAGCTCAACAACCCCAGCAACAACAACAGCAGCCGCAACAACAAGCCGCTCACGCCAGAACTTTCAACATCAACGCACGCCAGGCTCAAGCTGATAACAACGTGGTCAATGGTACGTTCCTTGTGAATGGTATATATGCATCATGTTTGTTTGATACTGGAGCCGATAACTGCTTTATGTCATTTGAGTTTGAGAAACTTCTTAGACGTAAGCGCTCTTATCTTTCGTCACCCTTCGAAGTAGAGGTCGCTACCGGAAGAACCATTGCTGTCAATTCCGTGCTCCGTGATTGTACTCTCGAGCTCAACAATCATATATTCCCGATTAATCTCATTCCAATGCAACTCGGAAGTTTCGATGTCATAGTAGGCATGGACTTTCTTCGTGAAAACCATGCTGAAGTTGTGTGTTCCGATAAGATGATTCGTTTTGTGCTAGCTAGTGGTGATATTCTATGTGTTTATGGTGAAACTACTGCAAAGGATCTCAAGCTCATGTCCTGTCTTCAAGCTCGCAAATATCTCCGCAAGGAATATCGAGCCTTCTTGGCCAACATTGTTGTAGCAGAGACGGACAAGAAAAGGAAAGTTGAAGTCAAGGATGTCCCCGTTGTCCGAGAATTTCCTCAGGTGTTCCCTGATGATCTTCCTGGATTACCTCCAAGTCGTGATATCGACTTTCGAATCGACCTTATTCCAGGAGCCAACCCAGTGGCCAAAGCTCCGTATCGACTCGCTCCATCTGAGATGCGAGAACTCTCGAACCAACTCCAAGAGTTACTTGAAAAAGGCTTCATTCGCCCGAGCACTTCTCCATGGGGCGCACCAGTCCTTTTCGTCAAAAAGAAGGACGGGTCGTTCCGAATGTGCATCGATTACCGGGAATTGAACAAGCTGACCATCAAGAACCGATACCCCTTACCAAGAATCGACGATCTGTTTGACCAACTACAAGGTGCTCAGTGTTTCTCCAAGATTGATCTACGCTCAGGCTATCATCAGTTGCGGATTCAAGAGGAAGACATACCCAAAACCGCTTTTCGAACCCGATACGGCCACTACGAATTTGTTGTCATGCCTTTTGGGTTGACCAACGCACCCGCGGTCTTCATGGATCTGATGAATCGCGTGTGTAAACCGTTCTTAGATCGTTTCGTCATTGTATTTATCGACGATGTCCTGATTTATTCCAGATCGAGGGCCGAACATGCGCAGCATTTGCGATTGGTTCTCGAGTTGCTTCAGGGAAACCAACTCTACGCCAAATTCTCCAAGTGTGAGTTCTGGTTGGAGGAGGTTCAATTTCTGGGTCACATTGTGAATAGTCGGGGTATACACGTTGATCCTGCGAAGATTGAGGCAGTCAAGGGATGGGTTACGCCAAGAAATCCGTCAGAAGTTCGCTCTTTTCTCGGATTAGCTGGTTACTACCGGCGATTCATCGAAGGATTCTCAAAGATTGCTGTACCGCTTACCTCCCTTACTCATAAAGACAAGCCTTTTGTGTGGGGAACCGCACAGGAGACTGCTTTCCAAACCCTCAAACACATGCTGTGCCATGCACCAGTTCTTACACTGCCGGACGGAAGCGATGACTTCGTTGTCTATTGTGATGCTTCAAACCTTGGACTTGGCTGTGTTCTCATGCAACGAGACAAGGTTATAGCTTACGCATCTCGACAGCTCAAAATCCACGAGAAGAACTATACAACCCATGACCTCGAGCTAGGCGCAGTTGTCTTTGCCTTAAAGATTTGGCGACACTACCTGTATGGTACAAAGTGCACGATCTTCACCGATCACAAGAGCCTACAACATATCTTTAACCAGAGAGAACTCAATATGCGTCAACGCCGATGGGTAGAACTTCTCAACGATTACGACTGTGAGATCCGTTATCACCCAGGCAAGGCGAATGTAGTTGCAGACGCCCTCAGCAGAAAGAATTACGTGATAGGTGTTCGAAACATCCAGGCTCAGTATAACCTCGAAGCTCTCATCCGCGAAGCACAACACGCTTGCTTTAACGAGCGTACGTTGAAGAAGGAACGAATCTATCACGATGGAACTCAGCTCGTGAGCAAAGCCAACGGGATATTCTATTATCTGGACCGAATCTGGGTTCCGAGGAGAACAGAATTGCGAAAGATCATCATGAACGAAGCCCACAAATCCCGATATTCCATTCATCCCGGTGCGGACAAAATGTACCAGGACCTTCGCTACAAGTACTGGTGGCCTGGGATGAAAAGGGATATTGCTCTTTATGTTGGTAGCTGTTTAACTTGTGCAAGAGTCAAGGCTGAACACCAAAGACCTTCAGGCTTACTCGAACAACCGCCGATACCCGTATGGAAGTGGGAAAGCATAGCTATGGATTCATAACTAAGCTTCCGACCACGCCATCAGGTTACGACAGTATTTGGGTTATAGTCGACCGTCTAACCAAATCAGCCCACTTTCTGCCAATACGAGAAGACTATAAGGTGGCCAAGCTAGCCCAAATCTACACCGACGAGATCATTAAGAATCATGGTACGCCTCGAGACATCATTTCTGATCGCGATGCTCGGTTTACATCGAGATTGTGGGAAACTTTTCAAGCAGCTCTTGGTACGACGCTGAATTTGAGTACCGCATTCCACCCGCAAACCGACGGGCAGACTGAAAGAACGATTCGTACTATTGAAGACATGCTCCGTGCGTGTGTTATCGATTTTGGTGGTAGTTGGAGCAAACACCTACCGTTGGTCGAATTTTCGTACAATAATAGCTATCACTCCAGCATCGAAATGGCACCTTTCGAAGCCTTGTATGGTAGGAGATGTCGCTCGCCTATTGTATGGCACGAGGTCGGTCATTCACAATTGACTGGGCCCGAGATTCTGCAAGAAACGACTGACAAGATCCACCAGATAAGGGAAATTTGGTGAAGGCCCGGGACAGACAAAAGATGTACGCCGATAAACGACGCAAGCCCGCGAATTTGCAGTTGGCGATACGTGCTCCTAAGGTATCACCTTGGAAGGGAGTAGTCCGATTCGGCAAAAGAGGGAACTTGCGCCTCGATTTGTTGGACCTTTTAAGATTCTGGAAAGGATCGGTAAGTTGCCTACAAACTCGATTACGGAGGAACTCAGCAATGTCCACCCGACTTTCCATATTTCAAACCTTCGAAAATGCCGTTAGGCCCGGAACCA